>NC_051154.1:411728036-411777053 GCF_013339745.2 Dermacentor silvarum
GCTCGGGCCTAAGGTAAAGGGGTGCCGGGCCGGGCCGGGCGGGTAACGTAGATTATTTCCGGGCCCGGGCCGGGCCCGGGTCTCGCCATAAATGTTTTAATCGGGCTCGGGCGGGCCGCCCAACGTAAAAACGGGCCCGGGCCGGGCCCGGGCTGAAAAAATCGGCCCGTACAGTGTTCTAGTCTGTAGCCAGTCTAAGATAACACGTTCCATCAATTTACCGAGGCAAGACGTAAGCGAAATGGGTCTTAGGTTCCCCAGGCAGGGCGTTTTTCCTGGCTTTGGTATCAGCGTAATCTCCGCATGCTTGAATTCCGGGGGTAAGGTCCCTCTGCTCTAGTGCGCATTTAAGAGTGCCAGTATTGCTTGCACAGTTGCATCGTCCAGGTTATGCAGCAACTTGTTGGTGATTCCGTCCTTGCTTGGAGTGGTGTTTCGAGTGAGTCTTGCGATCGCTCGTGTCAGATCGGAACGCGTTATTTCCTGGTCGAGCTCGCTGTTTTCCAGTCCGGCGTAGTCAGCCGCTGGCTTTGCACCAAGTATCGGCTGGCCAATATATCTACTTTGTAAGGCACACAATAGCTGACCGTCTGTACCTCCGAAGTTTTGTAGTACTCGGCTCATCGTGTGCTTGCTTTCTCTCTTGCTCTGGGTCGGATGTAGTAGATGTCTGAGTGTGGTCCACGTCTTCGCAGTGCCCAGCGTTCCTTGGAAGGAGTTACAGAACTGGTCCCAGTTTTGTCGTGCAAGTTGCTCTGCGTAGCGCTCTGCCTCGTCCTTTAGTTTCGCGATGCGCATTTTTAGCTTACGGTTGTGCCGCAGCCTTCGCCATCTTCTAAGCAGACTGCGGCGCACTTCCCACATGTGTAAGAGGCGCGGATCCACTGCCGGATTGTCCGTGGTGAGGGCCACCTCCTTGGAGTGTTTGGCTACCGATTCCTGCAGTTCTCTAACCCAGGCCTCCAGGTCGGTTATCGCTTGGGCTTCTTAAGTTTCTCTCTCGCTCCGGAACTTTGCCCAGTCCGTAATTTTGGAGGAGCTTCTTGGGAAGTTTCCCAGGTGTGCCGAGATGTCGAGTATGAAGTGGTCGCTCCCTAGCGTCACGTTAGTGTTTTCCCACTCGACGTTCCGAAGTCTGGACGCGAGCGCAAGATCCGGGACAGGTGTCGCGGGCCATGCTGTTGCCTATACTCTCGTTGGATATGTCGGATCCGTCACTATCGTAAAACTAGGTGGTGTTGTACATGGTTGTTCTCTTTTTGGTAGGTCTGATGTACTTCCACGCCTCGTGCCCCCACGCCGTGTTGAAGTCGCCTAATATGAGGAGGCCGTTTTGTCTAGCTAGCTGCCTCGCTTGCTGCACCAAGTTCTCTAGGGGTCCCAGCGTTTCTTTCGGCGAACTGTATATATTAAGTATAAAAACACTTGTGTTTCCCCTGCGCTGGGGCACTATTTCCGTGAAAACGTGATCAATAACCGTGTCCGCATAAGTGTGGTCTATTGCAGTGAGGTGTTTGCTCGTGAGTGTGGCCGTACGTGCTTCTGCTGTCAAATGAGTGTGATATCCAGTGATTCTTGGGGATTTCCCTGTTTCCTGTAGGGCTATTACATCCGCTGGTGTGTCTTGTTTGGCAATGTACTGCAGCAGCGTCGCCCTCTTGCGAGTGAAGCCATGACAATTCCACTGCCAAACGGTGATGCCTCCATTTTGATCATTCGGTTTTTTGGCCATTTTGATCCTCTTGTAGCATTTGCTGGAGGGCTGCCTCTCTGTGTGGATAAACTCGCGTCTTCTTGTGGCGGTGATCGTTTAGCACAGGGGTGAAAACCTCGTGCAGATGCGTTATCATCTGTCGGATCTCGTCGAAGCCCTTCTCCATTCGCATATGTAGCTCTTGGATGGCTTTCCGGTTCTCATGAATACCTTTTTCGCAGGCTGTTACTCGCGCATCGATCGGTTGGGCTGTCGGATTCGGCTCGGGCGGCGAATCGGTGTTTATTTCCTCGACGGTCTCCCGCACTACCGAGGCAGCGGACGCGCGCTGCGGTGGCTGTGGCGGTGTTCGGGGTTCGGGCGAACTTTCTTGCGCTGGTGGCTTGTTTCGGCTTCGTTCCTCCTTTAGCTCTGCGCGCAATTCGGCCATCTCTATGCACAGTTCCTGCACTAGGGCCGTAAGCGCCTGCACAGTGTTGTTCGTGTTTGTGTCTGCGTCTCGTGATGGCTGTATGTGTGGCTTGGTTTTGTCATTTTGCCTCTGTGACTTCGGGAGGCAGCGTTCTGCCCAGCTCACCTGTTGTTCCTTGGAGGTCACGTGACTCAGGGTTTTCGACCTACTGCCGGACCTGGTTCTGCTCTTGGACCTGGATCGACTCTCGGATCTGGATCTGCTGCCACCTAGTTGTTGCGATGCCGCCCTGGGTCTGGACCTCGAGCGGGTCCGAGATCGGGATCGCTGTCTGCGACCCTTGCTCGGTTGTTATGTCGTGGTGTTGTCTTTGTGTGCCTGTTCCTTGCGTGGCCTGTGCGACGAGCGTGGCGCTGGTAGCAGTCTCTTAGGACATTCTTTCGACGCCGTCGCGTGATCGCCGTCGCACAACGAACACTTCAGTTTGCAGTCGTGTCCCTCACTAGGCTCTGCTGCACCGCATCTTTCGCAGGTGGGTTTGTCCGGATGCGGGCAAACGTCGGTTCGATGCCCATTTGATGGCACGTGTTGCATACCTTGACTGTGTGTCGATATAGAGTAGGCAGCGTAGCTCGCCTCCGTCGAAGGTGATGTACCTCGGAACCATTCTTCCCTCGAAAGTTATCAATGCGGTCGCACATGGTCCTAGCATCCGCGCTTGTAGGATTTGTCTTTTGTGTGCATACAGCCCGTGCATGAGCTCCGCATCCGTCGTTCCCTGAGGGATGGCATGGGCTACTCCACGAGCTGAATTCGCTGGTGGTGCGATATCTGTTGCCACTGCATACTCCTTGGCGCTGAGATGCACAGTGTTGATGTCTCGTATCCTAGCTGCCATGTCTTCGCTAGAGGTGCTCACTACTGCGATGTTCTGCTTGCTTTCTATCCGCACGATAAGGTTCTGGGTCGGGGTGGTGCGTGGGTATCCCCCCGCCGTGAATACTGCTCGGGCGATGACCGGGGTCGGCCACTTCGAAAAGACGAGACCTTCCCTTGGCCTCAGTATTACTTTCAGGTGCTGCTGCGGGAGCGGTGGTGGTCTGCGCGGTGAGCGCTACTGTGCTTCGGGAGACGGGTCGGAGTTCTTGGGTGCTTCCTTGCTGCGTTGTTTGCGCCTTTTGACTGTCAGCGAGTCACCTGTGCAGTCGGTGGATTCTTCTTGCGGTTGCGAGGGAGAAGCATCAACATCCATGGTGGTTTTTATAAGCTTCTAGTGCCGGGGTGGGGCTCAGCCCCTTACTCCTGGCTAGGCCTAGCGGAGCGGTCTCCGCTTGCGAACTCTCGAAGCTCCACAACACCGATAAATGTGACTCACAGCCTGGATCTTGGTCTCTACGGACGTAATCCAACTCGCTTCGTCGAATGGCACTTTTCAAAGATCTGGGACGACTTGGCCTGGATATAGCGTTTCTTGAACCGGGATCCCATGCAAGCACGGCCGCTCCTCGCTGACTTCTTTTTCCTCCTCCCTCAACCGAGCAAGAAGGACAGCTAAGGCATAGCCTCCTATATAAGAATATATAGAAGGTTATGGCTAATGCCACTGGATTCCTGGACTGAGGGGACCACCCACTGCAGAGAGGAGGAGCTACCTACGCTCGCGTGCTCTTTTGCATTAAGTTTATTCTCTCTCTCTCTCTCTAGTAGAAATATGAGACGTCGCATCACTTAAATACGCGTGGGGAGACAAAGCTGTTCAAAATCCTTTGTGTGTTCAACCCATCGCTTCACTAATTCTTTCTTAAGTGCACCCAGCATAAGTGGGCTATGGTAGCGCCGTTCTAAACGGATTTGGCTGAGGGCAGTGTTTCCCTCTCTCGAAATTTAGACATACTCCATTCGAACACGCTAGCTTCCTGGGAATACCCATTTTTCACTTTTTGTAAGAAAACGACGAGAAGACCTCTTCCTATCTACACCCATCGCGGGAAGGGGGGGGGGGTAGGCAGCCGACATAGCTACGCCTCTGATACAAGGGTCAGTCTGTATATAAATATAAACGAATTGAACCAAGAGCTGCTCCCTGGGGTACGCCTGAAATTACTGGTACTTGGGCGGATAGCCGGTTAATAACAAAAATGTATTGAGAATGATTACAGGGTAGTTCTTCAATCCCATTGAACATATATAAGTGAAGTCTAGAGAGCTTAAGAAGTAGACAACAGTGCGGGACTTTGTCAAATGGTTTTGCCGAGTCAAGAAAGATTGCGGCAGCATGTATGTTGGCATCAATGTTTAGATGTAACTGATGTAGAAGGATTGAAGTTAAGTTTCTCAGTGAAAGACAGGTATCCATGCGATTTCCTAAATGATGACCTAGCTGTCCATCTGTATTTT
The DNA here is from genome assembly GCF_013339745.2 of Dermacentor silvarum. NCBI lineage: Eukaryota > Metazoa > Arthropoda > Arachnida > Ixodida > Ixodidae > Dermacentor > Dermacentor silvarum. The sequence continues at coordinate 411,732,560 of NC_051154.1, forward strand.
TAGATATGTTGACGATTTTCTTTTAAACTTTGGACAAAGTTCTGCCTTACGAACGTACTTATGATATTCTATCAGTCTCTAGACAACTTCGATCAGCTGATGAAGTGCCACACGTAAATTTCATCAGGACACAGCTCCGGGTTTCTAGAGGTTTCAAGAGTTCTCATCACTGCTACCGTGTGGGTCCCGCGACTGTAAGCGTAGTATCGCCAACTTGACCGTATCCAATGCGCTCGAAAAGAGTTGTACGCATCATATGCAAAGCAGCCTCAACCAGCAAGCTAAGAGACTGCCGACTCCCTCAGTTTATGCTCAGAGCTGTGGCAGAATCATTATACAAGAAACAAAAATTTAAACCCATAAGACACAGGGATTGGGAAGAGCGCCACCAAAAGAGAAAGAATGGAGTTGTATACCATACATACACGGCATTTCAACCAACGTCAAAAAAGATTGCTGCTAAGAACGTTGTGAAATTGTTTGTTTTCGGCGCCTTACAACTTGGCCAGAGTATATGTAAGCGGGTTTCGCAGTGCGTACGTGCCCTACCACGCATATGGACAAGTGTAGTAGCTGCAACACATGTGTTGCTCATACCGGCAGTCCGAAAATTAACTGTGCGTTGAGAATATAAACAAAAAGTATGATGATAATTATAAATGAGATCGCAATTTCACGTGTGATGTGATTGCGCAAGACATGAAGAGAGAGAGAGGCTCTTTAATGAATCATTTTTGTCTGGCGACTTGGCTGTAGCATTCTACTAGAGATGGGTATGATGCAAAATGAAGAGACATGCACAGTACAACAGATACGCACAAAACACACCACAACCCTCAACAAACTAAAGCATGCCAATGAGACCAGTATCTCTGAGGAAGTGTAAAAGGACTTCGTTGCGCGAGAGGAATTTAGGCAGCGTTAGTGCATGGACTAACGCTGCCAAACTGTAAATGAGAATTCGTCTGATAACGTTTGAAGGGTGCTCTCAAAGGAGAGGTCTTAAAGGAATACTATCCTCATGCACTGTAGAAGCTACAGTCAGCCATTACCCAGCCCATTCAAATTCAAATTCTTTATTTTCCAAAACAAATTTGGTGGTTGACAGGGCTAAAAGCTGCGGTCTGCAGCTTGTCCAGATAAATACTGCACAGATAAATACTGCAACTTGCCCCCGAGTGTTTAACAATATGCAGCGTCTTGTGCAGACGAGTCTTCAAGCCGGTGGTGGACAGTTTCAGCATCTCTTGTAATCACCGCTCTACCGTAAGTAAAACTTGAGATTTTAAGACCACCATTTCTGCTGCATAGTTACTTTTCGGACACCCAGTAGGATTCCGTTTACGTGTTGCAAAAATCCTTACGGCAGTCTTATAGGTGTGGTAATGACAGGATGTGTGAGCATGGCAATAGTTAGATGCTAAAAAAAGTGCGAACTGACAATTTCGTGGAGATGAATTTAATTCCCACTGGCACGGGCGGCAATGTGCTGATCTATTGTAAACAGTGCGGCTACAATTCCGTCTACAGCTACAGCAATGTTCCAATTGTTCTGAACGCTAAAGCGCGACAGGAAAGATACATGTTGCAAGTATATCATGTCGACAAACTTGGCCTGGTGTGTGCACGCCGTCCGTGTTATGACGAGTGAAGAAGTTCGGTTTCTTGATTTTCGTGTGCAGTCAGGGTCCACAACTTGAAGTGAATTATGGTGCTGTCACGCATGCTACGCTTTTTCTTCGGGGACGTCGTCCCTAGGAAATAAAGTCAGCTGTCCAGCACCCTTCCTGTTCCTTATGACCTTTTATGGTTTGCTTCCTGTTTGCTGGCGTAATACCAAGTACCAACTTGCCGATGAGGCCACTCTTATAACAAACGCGAATAAACGTTTACGCGCGGACTTGAGTGATATGTCCAGCGCTGAACGAATTTACCGTGAGAGGCATCAACTCTGCCTGGCCTCCCAAGTGTATGCGATGAAGACGACAATCGAACAAGAAACACGACGACTACGACGGCATGCGTCGACGCGTACATCCAAGTGCTCACTAAATTCAGTTATTTGGGCCTCACGCAGAAACCCTTCGCTGAAGCGTTGGAGGTAAGGGTGTTTAATGTGAGCATTTGAGAAAACTGCGTGAATTTCTATACGCAATCACGTGTTCAAGTAACTTGCAAGGCAATCTAACGAAGCAGAGCAATCCTGCTTTTCGCCCTCCATTTTTCTTTGTGCTAAGAACAGCAAAAATTGGGCACACGGAAGGGCCTACGAGAGTTAAGGGACAAGCTCAGAATTGCAGGGCACGTTCTTGTTCCTGCATGCTGCTCTTCGTAAAAATACCTTTAAATAATGGTCATCATGCTTTCAAAGGAAACATACCATACGGAAGTAATGTGAACCTAAAACAAACATTATACCTCGACAGTGCTAATGGACGCACTGGAAAAAACTTGCACGTTTTCATCTGAGCCGCAGTATACGGGCGATGGTCGTCCTTGGGACCAGCAATCGATTCTGCAGCGGAGCACTCTCGAATGAAGGCAACCTTGAAATAACGCGAGCGCGAGAACAAAAGCGACATATTTATTGTGGATGCGGCGGTCACGTGACTCCGGCCGATCAGTTGCAAACGCTGCAGTGCGGTGCTTTCATGGTCCAGCTAGGCAGGCGCTGCCTTGCTTGGTTCCGGCTGGTAGCCGTGCCCTGCATGCTTATTAATGCGGCCATCACAGTCACGAAAGAAAACAAAAGTGAAAAAGAAAACAGCACGTCGTTCAGTTTTCCCGAGTCGCCTGGCAATACTGCGGCGCAATGATTTTCCCTCAGGTTTTGTGCTTCAAAGGTGACATTGCCATTTTAAGGAATAGTTTTTTCGGTATTGAAAACAGCAGCACTTACGGGCATCGGCCCCTAATGTGTATTTTCCCCCCTGAAAAACTTTGTACCTTTGTAAGGTGCGCCATTATTTGAAAGGGATTGGACTTTTGTTACTGATGCTAGTGGACGTTTTTAAACATAAATATAGTAATTCCTATATTTAAATCAGGAGATTGATATAATCGTAATAACCGCAGGCCCATCTCACTCACGTCAATATGTTGTCAACTAGTAGAGTACAAAATAAACACGCACATAATGACCGACACGAATCAAAATAACTTGCTTCGTGAAAATCAACGCGGCTTTCGCCATCACCGATCATGCCAGACCCAGATGTTCGAGCTCTTCACGGATATCCACATCGCACTTTATAATTCTATTTCTATTGGTCCGACCTTTCGAAAGCCTTTGTTCGCGTGCCTCACAATCACCTGCAAATAAAGCTACCCAATCTCCAGCTTGATGACAGCACAACGCGAGTCACCCTAACAGAGTCATTGTCTTTCCAAAAGGCATTGTTAACCTATTCTTAACGCGGCAAGGAATTTTGACAAATTAACTGACTGACCCATCATTCTTTTTTGTCTTTGTTCAGTTTCATTACAAAGACATGGTTTATTCTTTCAATTAGCGTTTTCTTTTTCTTGTGTGTTTTTTAGTAGGCTTAAACGTATGCATTGTATGATTGATCAAGTGGCATTTTTTGTACACATATGTGTATGTATAATTTCTTAGGCGTACGTGTTTATGCATTCTATGATCCACTGATTTTACCTTGCCATCCCCCACCCTCTGTATAATGTCCTGCAGTGCCCTTAGGGTATATAAGTAAACTAAAAGAATAAATAAAAATGTAAAGCATAATTGTAAAGCTGGAGAAGCGCGTCTTATGGTAGAGGCTTGGCATATCAACAATAGTGGAAGTGCATGCGTTAGCCAGCCTTCGATTATTTTACGTAGAGATGAAATTTCATGCCGGGTAGGCCCACCCTGATTGACGGTTGGCGCTGCCTCTCCCATGCGTGCGCAGATACGTTTTCTGTACACCTTGGTCTCGACCGTTCAGTATTAATAGCTGGCGTCTGTGTTTCCCTCTAGTTGTCTGCATGCCTGCCTTGTTCGAACATGAACCAGTTGCTTTAACTTTCTGGCCTTCTATGTCAGAACGTACTCATCTAACAAAGCTTTTCTTTCTGCAATATCACAGAATGTATAATTATCCTCTAATACTATGGCGTCTCTGTTGGCACGACGTTTATTCGGCCCGAGTACTCGGCAGCGAACCAGCAAAAGCACACACCCGATAATGATGATCACATATAACTGAAGGTGAGGATCGCGCAACGTAGGATGATGATGATAATGTACAGATGAAGAAGACGTGCGTAATGAACGCCCACACTAATTCCCCCCCCCCCCCCCCCCCCCCCCCTCGTGGAAGCGGCCATCCTGGCCGCAAGTCAAGGCGACGAAGACCGCCGCGTGAACGGTTTCATGCGGGAGACATGAACGACCTCGGTGCTGCGACAACGGCGGTCTGTGGCGGCGACAACAGGAGTCACGCGATAATTGACGGGTGATGTCTGCTCCAGGACGATGTAGGGCCCGATGAAACGCGGCTGGAACTTGTCGCACAAACCAGGCGTGCGAAGGGGCGTCAATAGAAGTATTTCGTCACCAGGTCGGAAGGACACAACGCGATGGAGGGTGTCATAAATGATCTTGCGGTCGTGTTGCCTGGCCGCCGTGTTGACGCGAGCACGCTGGCGACACTGGGCGAGTCGTGAAAGGAATTCTTCGCTAGACGATGCAGATGGATTGACAGGAGCATCGAAGAAAGAAACGTCTAGAAGGGAAGTAGGCGACCGTCCGTAAACTAAGTAAAATGGCGAGTAGCCGGTGGTACGCTGAACGGCCGTGTTGTAGGCGAAAGTTACGAAAGGTAGAATTTTGTCCCAATTCTTGTGATCAGGCTGAATATATACGGCGATCATGTCGGCAAGCGTGCGATGAAATCGCTCTGTCAAGCCGTTAGTCTGTGGATGGTAACTCGACGCTGTTTTGTGGGTGGTACCAGAGGCGCGCAGGACTTCGTTTAAAAGTTGCGAGAGAAAGACCTTGCCACGGTCGCTGAGCAGCACTCGAGGAGCACCATGGCGCAAAATTATAGCTTGAAGGACGAAGTCGGCAACCTCCGAAGCTGAGCCAGTGATCACTGATGTTGTCTCAGCGTAGCGCGTCAGGTGGTCGATGGCGGTCACTATCCACCGATTTCCAGCTGCAGTAACAGGAAGGGGCCCGTAAAGGTCGATACCAACAACCTCAAATGGTGCGTCAGGACACGGAATAGGCAGTAATTCGCCGGCAGGAGCCGAGGTTGGGAGTTTGCGACGCTGACACGGAGAACACGAACCGACGTATCTCGCCACACTAGTAGAAAGGCCAGGCCAATAGTAACGGCTTCGAATGCGATCGTAGGTTTTGTGGAAACCGAGATGGCCAGCAGTCATGTCATCGTGGAATGCTCTGAGGACATGGGCTCGAAGAGAGCGTGTGAGAACGGGCACCCAGCGTTGACCGTCAAGGTGTTAAATGCGCCGATACAGCACGTGATTGTTCAGCTTAAATTGTGCAAGTTGGCGTCGAAGCCGCGCGTTAGGTGGGCGAGAAGCGCCAGAGAGGTGGTCTATCATACGCCGACAATATGGGTCAGCCCTTTGGCGAAATGCAAATGTTTGATCGTCGTCCGGAGAAAGGCGGTCTATGGTGGCTAGAGAGGAAACCGGCGCAGAAGTGACATCCGAAGAGCTGCTTTGCGACGCAGTTGCCGAGGTGTGAAGTGGGTGCGCAGGAAGCGGGCAACGAGAAAGAGCGTCAGCATCTTGGTGTTTTTTGCCTGACTTATGAATAATGTCAAAGTCATATTCTTGCAGGCGGAGAACCCAGCGACCCAGCCGTCCAGTCAAGTTCTTGAGAGTGGAGAGCCAGCATAATGCGTGGTGGTCCGTAACAATTGTAAAATGACGCCCGTGCAAATAGGGACGAAACTTCTGTACGGACCAAACAATCGCCAGGCACTCCTGCTCAGTTATTGTATAGTTCTTCTCGGCATCGGTGAGTACGCGGCTGGCGTATGCAACGACTCTCTCGTGCGAAGAGTTGTTGCGTTGCAGAAGAATGGCACCGATACCGTGGCCGCTAGCGTCTGTGTGCAAGAGAGTCGGTGCAGTCTCATCAAAATGGCAAAGCACAGGTTCAGACGTGAGGGCGCCCTTCAACATGCCAAAGGCTGCTTCACAATCTTGAGACCAGTGAAAGGGTACACCGGAAGCAAGTAGTTTGTGTAGTGGCGCAGCGATGGAGGCGTATAAAGTTCCGTATAAAGCGACGGAAATAAGAAGCGAGGCCAAGGAAGCTTCGCAAGTCTTTAGGCTTTTCTGGGCGAGGGAAGCGAAGGACCGCAGCAATCTTGTCAGGGTCAGGACGTATGCCCTCCTTGCTCACGACATGCCCCAGGACCTTAATAGATCTGCTGGCGAAATGGCATTTCTTCGTGTTGAGCTGAAGACCAGCGTCGGCAAGGCACGTCAGAACTTCATCTAAGCGTTGCAGGTGCTGAGGAAACGTGGATGAAAAGACGACAATGTCATCCAGGTAGCAGAGGCAAGTTTTCCATTTCAGGCCACGCAGCACGGTATCAATCATGCGTTCAAAAGTCGCAGGTGCATTGCATAGCCCGAAAGGCATGACGTTGAATTCTTAAAGTCCATCAGGGGTGGCAAACGCTGTTTTTTCTTTATCGTCTTCGTGCATGGGAATTTGCCAATAGCCAGAACGCAGATCGAGGCTCGAAAAGTATTCTGCACCTTGTAGTGAATCAAGGGCGTCGTCAATGCGAGGCATAGGGTATACGTCCTTTCGAGTGATCTTATTGAGGGCCCGGTAATCGACGCAAAAACGCACGGAACCGTCTTTTTTCCGCACCAAAACAACCGGGGATGACCAAGGGCTAGCTGAGGGCCGGATGACCTTCTGTTGTAACATGTCCGCGACATTTTCTTCTATGATTTTCCGCTCGGCTAGGGACACGCGGTACGGACGTCGGCGCACTATCGACGCTTCGTCTGTCTGAATGCGATGCGCTGCAGCTGTGGTTTGGCCCAGAGTCGACGAATGGACATCAAATAAATTTGCGTGTTTGTTCAACAAAGCAAGCAGCTGCTGCATATGTGAAGGTGGCAAGTCACTGCTGATGGCTGCAGTAAGGGCGGAGGGAGAAGCAGTAGCACAAGTAGAAGGGTCTTTGGAAGACATAGTCGTAAGGGGCACGACGCATACAGGCCCTGGGTCGGCCGCGCAAGCCACTGTGGTGCTTTGCGGAAGGAGAATTTTCTCCGATGTCGCGTTCGTGGCGGTGACAAGCGCTGAGCCATTGTAAAATCGAACCACACCTGGCGCAAAAGCGATGCCTTTATGAAGGCAACGGGAAGAGGGCAAGACCAAGACGTCACCATGGTCGATATCGGTCGACATAATGGTAATAATGCGCTGTCGGCCGGGAGGCAGTTCGGTATCTTCCGCAGCGAGCAGGCGCAACGGCGTGTACCTGTCTTCCCCAAGTAAGTAGTCAGTGTTCGTAAGATGGACGACACGTTGGCCACAACAAATAGCCGCGGAAGCAGAAGAGAGAAAATCCCACCCTAAAATAAGTTGATGAGCGCACGGGGACAGCACAGCTAATTGTATATGGTGCAGGATATCATCGATCAAAACACGGGCAGTGCAAAGAGCGGAAGGTCGAACAGGGTCTCCTTGGGCTGCAACTAGCGTCGGTCCATCGTATGGCGTCGTGACTTTTCTGAGACGGGAACATAAATCAGCGTGAATAACAGAAATTGTCGCACCTGTGTCCACCAAAGCATCGACGGGCACTCCTTGGACAAACACCGAGAGCATATTGGACGGGCGCGCTGGAGGAATATCAGTCCTGGTGTCGTATGCAGTTTGTCCTCCAAAAACTGCATCGCTTAGTTTTCCGGACGAATGTTAGAGTTGAGGGAGACGGGCCGTAGTGGTGACGTGGAGCGGCGGAACGGCGAAGGGGAGCGGCGTCTGGCTGAACGGTAAGTGCTTCGGTCTTCAGTCGATGCGGGCGGAGAAGTAGAGCGGAGCGGAGGCGAAGAGAAACGCCGGCGTTGGGAAGAGACTCCACCGGAAAAGTTGCGTTCGGAGATGTCGTATCCCCGACGCTCGTCCTGCTGGCGCTTGCGGCAGAAACGTGAAATGTGGCCGCGATAGCCGCAGTAATAGCACGTGGGACGTGACGGACGCCATGGCGGATAGTACAGGGGGCTAGGTGACGCAGATGTGGGTCCGCCGTAGAAGAATAGTCACCAACGTCCGGCTGAAGGCGAACAGACTCGAGTTCGTCCAGGCGCTGACATGTTGTAACAACGTCAGCGATTGTAGCGGGGTTCTTAATGGCAAGGGCATTGAAGGCGACTGATCTAATGCCTTTCAGAATGTGGCGCACTTTGTCTGACTCTGGCATAGATGAACTCATACGGCGGCAAAGCGCAAGAACATCCTCTATGTATGATGTGTAAGACTCGCCTGGCTGTTGTTGGCGAGTATCGAGGGTTTTCTTTGCGATGGTAGAACGAACGGCCGGTGTACCAAATACTTGGCGCAGCCGCTGCTTGAAGGCAGCCCAGTCAGTAAAGTCGATCTCGTGGTTGAAGAACCATGTCTTCGCCACACCCGTCAGGTAGAAGGAGACGTGGCGGAGCTTGTTAAGGTCGTCCCAACGATTAGCGGAACTGACTCGCTCGTAGTCGTCGAGCCAGTCCTCCACATCTTCTTCACGAAGACCAGCGAAGAGATGGGGGTCACGCTGGTGGCTGCTGAGGATGTAAGGGGTGGCTGGTGGTGTCTGAACGGTAGCGGTAGAAGTGGAAGGTGGTGCGTCCTCAGACATGCTAGCGGACAGTGGGCCCAAGCGGCGGCCTGAACGTAGCTCCAGGGGGTAGACTGAGCGGGCAGAGGACTGAGGATCGAAGAGCAACTCCACCACTTATGGCGTCTCTGTTGGCACGACGTTTATTCGGCCCGAGTACTCGGCAGCGAACCAGCAAAAGCACACACCCGATGATGATGATCACACATAACTGAAGGTGAGGATCGCGCAACGTAGGATGATGATGATGATGTACAGATGAAGAAGACGTGCGTAATGAACGCCCACAATACTGCTTTATTTCTTCAAATGTTTACTTAACATTTTACAGTATTCTCTGACGCCCCCCACCGACGAATTATCGCCAGTAAAGGGCCCTGGCTTCACCATGCTCCTGTTATAGCTGAGTGCAATTATTATAGGAAAAAATAGGCAAACACAAAGCAAGATAATGCTTGTCACGGTGAGAAAATGGTACCTGGCCGTAAATTTTCTCAGCGACGAGGAAATAGCTCAATTATGCTGTCAAGGCAGCCAATTTCGTGCAATTTATGGTGTTGCGCAAAAGCACAATGCAGACATATTAGCAGCCTTATTGATATCTCGCTGCTCCGGATTCTTTAATATTGGCCCGTAATAATGTCCGGGACTGGTTGGAGCGTCTTGGAAAGGTCACAGTGAGGTCCGTTCAGACTGCATCTATAGGCGCCAGGCGGCCGTCGTGAGGCGTTGGCTGTTCGCCAGAAGAGCGCTTCCAGTGATTTCACACTGCTCTTTCTAAGGCCTGGGATACCGCAAAGTGCGTTTACTTGCGTCTGCTCTTGATCACCGCACGTACGAGGCTGGTGACATTCATGGCATCAGGTAGCATATACAGTATGAGTGCAAATCGTGATCCCAATGCACCCCGCAAACACAGCTCACAGCTAATACGTCCAACTCCAGCAGTTATATTGCAGATGTTATTTTGCCGTGCACGTTAACATTGTCACATATTTATTCCTGCAAATTGGCAAAGCAGCATAAAAATTATGGAAAAAAAAAACCGAGACGTACACCCGTGAGCAAAAGGTATACGGACCAGGGGTTGCGCGATAAAGCCGATTTTTTCCTCCGCCTGCGAACGCAACTTGAAATTGAGGACTTCAGTTCAAAGTTGGCATTGCGAACTTTTCAACGTACTCGTCAATTCCAGTTTATGCTTATTAATTACGAAGAAATTCAGTTTTTTCGGCGACCCTGTGATCCGAATACTTTTGCTCACGGGTGTACGTCTCCCTCCTTTGTTTCTTGCGCTGTCTCGCCGACTGCACATGGGGCGTAAGTTCCCGTTCTCTGTCCGTATTTATTCTTTTTTTGCGATGCTTCGCCGAGCTAATTGTCTTTAAATAACTAAAAATTATATTATGAGATTTTATTTGGCAAAACAACGATCTGATTGTGAGCACGCCTTCGTGGGGGACACTGGAATATTTTGGGCTAGCTGAGGTTCTTTAACGTGCGCCTAAATCTAAGTATACGGGTGTTTTCACATTTCGCCCCTGTCGAAATGCGGCCGCCGTGGCCTAGATGAATGAATGAATGAGTTTATTTCTCCTGTTTACAACAGAAAGGAAGCAGAAGCTAAAGACCATGTGGCCTGACAAAGCGTTCTGCTCCTACAACAATTCGGCACGCAGGCCGTACGCAGCAACATGAATCATACAGACATACCGAAATCAACTGGAGTGTCGCGAGACAGTATATTATTTTCGTAACAACCGAACATGTCTACAAGAAATATTAGAATCCGACAGAATACACAATGTACATTTTGATTCCGACCAACTATAACCTGAAAACAAAAGAAACAAAAGACTGACAATTATTACTGCTGTTCTAATCAGACAAACTCAATATTGTTCACAATGAGAAAAGTTTCGTATGATTTATTCGGACCCTCCATAATTTCTTCAACATCACGTAGGCGATTTAGTAGGGAAGCTGCGTGGTAACTGGCACTATAACGTAAAATGATTCCAAATTGTTTTGATTCCAAACTCCTGATGTCAAATTTACGTAACCACCGACGCAAGCATCGAACGGTGACCCACAGCGTTGTCTGAACAACCCAATCAAACACTCTCCTCGTTTATAGGAGGTCACCTTTGTTCGCTTTCAAAACCAATAACATTGTCTACACTCAGCGGTTTTTGTTATCTAATTGGATGACAAGAGGCGAGGAGCACGCTTTAGTGGAGAGGGTCTCGATGGGGCCGAGCCGGCACAGTGAAAATAGATAACCGCATGAAAAGGGTGGTGCCGGCTTCTCCAATTGGTTGCGGTGGCTGGTCGAAAATTGCGGCGGCGTGCAACGGAAGGATAAGAATGCCACTAAAACGGATCCTCAGCAAGGAAGAGTTGGCAGAGCGATGTCGTATACGTGCCGAAAGGGCTCGATAACGTTTTACTGCCACACAAAAAGGTTTATCATGCGCAAATAAATACATGCTCACCAGCAGGCTCAAGTAGCGAGGGCATGAGCGATCGGCGGGCAGCCATCTTCTATTCCTTTCGGAACGAGGCAGTCTCTGGCTATTCAGAAAAATTTTCAGTTTTGTTCGGCATATTAATGCTTTTGTTTTCGCGTACACGTCACTTTGACGTGGTGAGTTTTCGTGCTTTTGTGACGTCGTGCGACAGACAGGCGAAGTGGGCGTAGCCAGAAAACATTGGAACAATAGCAGAGGGCTAATGGTGAAAAGGCGTCGAATCAGGAATGATTATTTTTCTTTTGTGCGGTTTAATCATGCATAACCAGTGTGTACACGTTATATCTGATGGGAAGCTATCGCGGTTTTTGTGAAGTCGCGTGACAGACAGGCGACGTTGGGAGTGGCCCGAAAATGTTTTGACTAATCGTGGAGGCTGATTGCAGAAATTGGAATCAAAACAGTTTGGAATAATTTTACGTTATAGCGCCCTAGTTGTTTTCCGTAATTGGTTCTTATTTTTGGTGTTCTCATATTATGTTGCCGAAGGCTGTAGTGCAGATTGGTGGTTACGTTCCGGATATACTGTGATTTGTTTTGTTTAATCTATTACATCAACTCGTAGTAATACACCTGGTTTGCCTCTAACACAGAATGCTTTGTAAAAAATGGTTTGGTTCTAAAGTTTTGTACAAGGCGATGATATCCTTCGAATGCACGTAAGATTCTTTTTTGCAGTACTATCAATTTATTATAATTTTTTAGCAAAGTAGCGCCCCAAATTAATATGCTGTAGGTTAATCAAGAATAAAAGAGTGCGTAGTACAATGAACTTTTCAACCATGAAGGAACCAGAGTACTCAGTCTGCATAAGCAACCAACAGTTCTGCTTAGTTCCATAGCAAGTTTGTCGATGTGCATGTTCCAGGCCAAATCTTCTTGAAACCACACTCCAAGAAATTTTTTGACATTTTACCTGTACTATCTACTTCTCTTCAAAAAGAATAGCCGCATTGCAGTTACGTGGTTTATTGATAGGAGCAAAGATCATATATTTTGTTTTGGAAGGATTAATTTGTAGCTAATTCTGTTGTAACCAGCAAGAGAGTTGCTTCAGATAATTGTTAACTTTCAATTCGAGCTCTGTTATAGCAGCAGCTGTCAAGAATATGTTAGTATCGTCTACATACATAACTAATTCAGGAGACTCGGGGATGTCACACAGATCATTAATATAAATTATAAACAAAAGAGGTCCAAGTATTGATCCTTGTGGAACACCCGTTATGATTTCCGTGTAAGATGAAACATTATTATTTATACTGACATACTGATAGCGATTGGTTAAGTAATGTCGTAAAAGTTCCAGTACGATACCTTGTACAACGTACTGTTCCAATTTTCTCATTAATAAGCTGTGGCCTACTGAATCAAAGGCTTTGCTAAGGTCTACAACTAAACCTAATGTATACATTCTATTTTCAATATTTGTTATTATTTTATGTTCGATATTAAGAGCTGCTTCACGAGACTTCTTTTTTGGGAACCATACGGCATGTCACTGATTACATTATCTTTACTGAAAAATGTTTGTAGTCTAACATTCAGGGCACTCTCGAACACCTTTGATAGAACAGGTAAGACAGATATCGGCCGGAAATTTGTCATTAAATATTCAATTTATCACCTCCTTTGTAAATAGGGCATACACGTGCTATTTTGAGACAATCAGGAAAGATACCGCTTTGAAACATCCCGTTTATGATGTGAACAATGACAGGTGCAATTATATCCGCAATATTTTTCATTGGTACTGGTTTCACATCGTTATACCCAGCAAAGACTTTGTTTTTTACTTTAAACAGTAGTCAGAACTTCAGCAAGTGTAAAAAGGTGTATCACTGATTTAGTAATACTGAATTTGTTCACTTTAGGTGCGGCCATGGGGATGTTGTCGGGATGCTGGGTACTGGAAACGAAATATTCATTCATAGCAGCTGCTGCTTCTCTGCCTGTCAACACGCCAGTGGCTGTCTTTATGTCTATCTCTGTGTTCTGTCTTTTAGTAGAAGTGAAGTCTCTAACTTCATTCCAAACATTCCTGGGGTCATTGTTTATTTGAGCAAATAACCATTCATAGTACTTAATTTTTGCTCGCTTTATTTCACCGGTGACCTTATTTCTGTATTTTTTGAAATCAGTAGACAGATGCGCACTCCTGCATTTTACAAACAAGTGATACATTTCGTTTTTTCTTGTTATCATTTTTAGCAAAGCAGCATTTATCCAGGGTTTTCGTATTTTCCTGCTCCTCTGATTGCACAATTTCAACGAAAACGCTTGGTCTAGCACGTAATGATTTTATCGAAGAACAATTCGTATGTCGGATTTGTATCTTGTGTTTCAAATACACATGACCAGTCGGTTGATATCATCAGGGAAGGGAAATTTTCTGATGCTCTTGCGTGGAAACTACGAATCTGTGTTTTTTTCCTCCTTCGCCTCGTTTGTGCGCGTAAGGAATGCAACAAAATACAGGTAGATGATCACTTATCTTAGCGGATCACAGTCCCGCAAGGCAGTCAGTTGGGTGTATATTGGTTATACATATATCAAGTAAAGTAGCCGTTTGCCCAGTTAGCCTCGTGGGTTCCGAGATTACGTTTGTGCACATTAATGAATTGATTAGACCAGCAAACTGTCTGGATGATATGTCGTCCGACAAAATGTTTATATTTACATCCCCCATTATGATAAAGGGGGAGGACGAATAGCTCAGGAAATGTAGAACCTGCTCTAGGAAATCAAAGAACGTCAGTTTGTTTCCCTACGGTGGGCGATACATAACCACAACTGTGACATATTCTAAGTGTACCATTAAACATTCTACATTATTCTTTACAAGTGAAAATTCTGGAATAACGTCATGTGCAAGGCACTCTTTAACATGGACAGCCACGCCACCTCCTCTGCGCTTTGTTCGTACTAACCCATGGTATGTGTAATTTTCACAGTACGGGGGGTCATCATTAACAGTAAGCCATGTTTCCCCATACAATAAGATATCAAAATTGTGCGCGATTGACCCGAATAAGCAATTCAGTTTATCATCTTTGTTTTTTATGCTCCGCACGTTTAGGTGAAAACTTTTTAGCAGCTTTTAGAGATTTGATCCCGTTACCTCGTGCTTAGCAGCCCATCACCATAGCCACTAAGCAACCGCAGCGGGTTATTTATCTTTAAAGCTATCCCAATCTTCAGTCTTGGTCTATTGCGCACGGCTTACCCGACCAGCGCCGTCGGTGGCGGCCGGTGCACGTAAGGCCGGCGTTGAAGGCAAGTGTGAATATGCAGCTGCGTTTGCGTTCGCCGTCGGTGCACAGCAAAGAGACCCATGTGCCACGCGAATAGGGGTTGGAAAGCTCGAGGAAAGAAAACATGCCCTGAAAAAAAAAGAAGACCAAGCCACGAGAACACGGCAAGATGACGACTGCAAATCTCAGCGATTGCCTTCGGTGCCCAAGTTTCCGGAGCTTTTAGACCTGCACAAACTAAGACACGCAATTCCCATGAACACGAAGCTGTTGTGTATGAAGGGCTCCTTTATTATTGTTAGAACAACCAGACAAAAGCAAGGCTGAGTCGGAAAGGCACGGTGCTCAGCGATTGCAACGTGATACTCGGAGCGCGCCGCTTTTTTGCGCCACCGGTGAGCGCTGGGTGATGGTCGTGGAACCAAATGCAGTCACAATGCGTCACAAAGTCACTCGCTGTCATCTTATACCAGGATGCATCACTTTGGTGTCCCCAGCGCTCACAATCGGTGTATAATGAGCCGGCGACCCTACGTTCCGAGTATCGCGTTTCAATTGCTGAGCACTTGATGCTACAGCTGATGCTACAGCTATGTGCACCTGATGCTACAGACCGCGCACATCCAGGCTTTCCGCCGTTCCATGTGATGAAGCCGCGATGAAAAAGGATTAAACTGAGTGGCCTCACCAGCTTCAGTCATGATTCAGTAATTGATCAAGCACTCGAAAACGCAACACGTTTGTTCGAATTTGGTTCCGTGTGGTATTTCGCCAGCGTAAAACAGAAGAAACGAAGGAAAACTTCAACCAACGTAGCTAGCGGCAGCGCCTGCTGCGCCCTAAACGGCCGGCACGTGTCTTCACAATCGCGGCGCCACCGCATGAAGGCACCACCGGCCCACACTCATCCGCCACCCCGTGCCTATTTTAAATTTTTTTATGCATACTGCAACCCTAAGACGGTTATCGCAGGAGTGGGGTACAAAAATCAAAGGCGCCACGCACGCAGTAAAGAGGGAAAAAAATAAAAGCTGCCAAGTACACAGCAAAGCACAAGTGCAAGGAATATGCTTAAAAATGGTCTCAATTGATACTTACATGTATGCGTATATACACAGTAAATAAAACAGGGTCCAAGAAATCGCAAGGTATCAATCGGTGATTGCCTTAACAAAACTGTCGAATGGCAAATTTCGAATGTTAGGGGGAAGCTGGTTCTACATTTCGATGAATCGGGGAACAAAACTATATTTGAATTTGTCAATTCTGGCGTACAGAGGTGTTACATTCAAAGGGTGAAAATTCTTGGTGTTAGACGCCTTAGCAAATTTAGTGTATTATAAAGATGAGCAACGTTCAGAGTTAACAGTGGTGTAGAACAGTTTAAGGCTTTCTACATGGCACCGCTCTACTAGGGAAGACAATTTCAAGGAGGGAAGGTTAGAAGAGGGGGAGAAGTCCTTGTCGTAACACCGCTTTATAAATCGAATAGCTTTTTTTGGAAAGATCCGAGAATTTTTATGTCAGATGTTAAATATGGATTTCAAATGGCACAGCCGTAAGCCAAAATGGGCCGCACTAGACTTTTATAAGTGAGCAATTTTGTTTCTTCAGGCGCAGAGAACGCTTTAGGTAACCTAGACGTACTAGGGCTTTAGAAAAGTTGCTTCAATATGTTTGGACCTTGATAAATCGTGTGTGAAGAGAATGCCAAGGTACTTATATTGAGAAATGTTTTCCACAGGAATACCGTTGAAACAATAAGGAAGACACAATTGTGTACGACGTGGCGAGAAAGACATAGAAACAGCTTTGCGAAAATTAATGTTCATCTGCCACTTGTTACACCAAGCACAAAAGCTGACAAATGCTTTATTCAGAACGACGTGATCTTCATGACTGGTTATTGTGTGATAGATAACGCAGTTATCGGTGTAAAGACGGATTTTAGTTGATAGTAAGTTATCTGCAGGCCGGTCATTTCTATACAACAGGAAGAGAAGCGGGCCTAATACTGAACCCTGTGGAACACCAGAGGTAACCGTCGCCGTAGGTGATTTGACAGAATTAAAACTGTATCGAGCAATGCTTGTAAGCCATGCGTGCGCATGCGCCACTGCCAGTGAAACTAACCATAGATAAAGACCACAGGTTGTTATCATACAGCTTGCTATATATATGCACATTCGTCGTCTGAATAAAGATCTTCTTGTTACTGGCTTCCACTCGTCACACTCGTCACTGATACATGGTGTCAGAAGTGGGCGCGTCGCTCCGCGGCGTAGATGTAGTCGGCCCACGAACAGCAAGCAGCAACCGGTGAATGTGATTCAAAGCCAGGACATGGAACTTCTCAAGGCACCAGAACCCTTGCTGCTATCCGGAAGCACGGCAAAGAACTGGGAGAAATACAAACAGAAGTTCGAGCTGTTCTTGGAGGCGACAGCATCAGCGAAGGAACCCAGGACTCCAGCTGTCAAGACCGCGCTTCTGCTGAGCTTCGCGGGAGACGAAGCGCTCGAGGTATTCAACAATTTTTCTTTTGAGGAGGGCGAAAGCAAGCAAGATTATGAGACCGTTGTAAAGAAGTTCACTGAATATTGCCAGGAGCAGCAAAATGAGGTTTTTGAGAGATACCTGTTCCGGACAAGAACACAAGCGGAAGGCGAACCCTTTGAGCATTTTCTACGTGACCTCAAGAGACAGTCACGCAGCTGTAACTTCGAGCCCTTGACCGAGTCCTTAATCCGAGACCAGATTGTCTTCGGCACAAACAACACCAAGCTGCGGGAGAAAATGCTCAAGGAAAAGGACCTAACGCTCCTCAAGGCAGGGCAGATATGCCGAGCCGCGGAAGTATCCGACCAGCAGAATAAGGCGTGGTCCCAAGCAGACAACCAGATAGCCGTGGTCAAAAAATCGCAACAGCACGTTTGTGCCAAATGCAATCGTTCCCACACGCGTGCTAGGTGTCCAGCCTTCGGAAAGACTTGCTTCGTGTGCAAAGGAAAAAATCACTTCGCTATGTGTTGCACGAAACGACAAGTAGACGATGTGCACGAAGACAGCGATGACGTTAGTGTTTTGGATGTGAAAATTTGCAATGTCAACCGCAAGGAAGATTGGACAGTTAAAGCACAGGTTGCGGGTCAAATGGTGGTGCTTAAGGTTGACACAGGTTCCCAGGCCAATCTGCTGCCTTACTCCGTCTACCGAAGGTGCAAGGGGGACCGGAAGCTTGACCCAAGTTGTGCTGTCCTGCGGTCATATAGCGGAGGTGTTATCAAGCACGTCGGCGTGGCAACGCTGCAAGTTGAGATGAATCAGCGGTCCTGTAGCATCTCCTTTTTCGTGGTGAAAAAGAGCAGCCCCGCTATTTTGGGATTAGCCGCAAGTGAAACTCTGGGTTTGGTGTCGCGCAACGTAGACACGGTCAGCAAAGAGGGCACCTCTGACATTATGAAGGAATTCCCAGATTTATTTCAGGGAACTGGCTGCTTGCATCGACAGTACCACATGGTTCTGCGCGAGGATTCAGCACCAGTAGTAATGCCAGCGCGGCGAGTACCACTGGCACTACGAGGACCACTACGAGATGAGCTCGACCGGATGGAAAGAGGCGGCATCATACAGAAGGTCAGCGCGCCAACGGACTGGGTGAGCCCTCTAGTCATCGTAAGAAAGAAAAACGGAAAGCTGCGTTTGTGCATGGATCCTCGGAATATCAATAATTGTCTAAAGCGGGAACATTATCAAATGCCAAGGCGAGAAGATATTGAAGCTGAGTTAGCAGGGGCCCAATATTTCTCTCGCCTTGATGCAAACTCCGGTTTTCACCAAATCCCTTTAGACAATGCAACGTCGTATATCTGCACATTCAGCACACCGTTCGGGCGATACCGTTTTTTAAGGCTTCCGTTCGGTATAGCGGCCGCGCCAGAAGTTTTCCAGAAGGCGATGAGCGAAATCTTCGACCGAGCTGCGGGAGTGCACGTGTATGTTGACGACGTCTTAATCTATGGAGCTACAAAAGATGAGCACGATGCGCGCCTCCGGCATGCTTTGCAGTTGTCCAGACAGGCAGGTTTAACGTTTAATGCTGATAAATGCAAGATCGGGCTCACTGAAATTGATTTCTTGGGTGACGTCATATCCAAAGAGGGCATAAAACCAAACCCTTTGTTGAGCACATCTCTGGGCGAATTACCTCACCCGGTAGACAAGGCGGCCGTACACCGCATGCTAGGCGTGGCGAACTACTTTGGCAAATTCATACCCAACCTGGCCGATAAGACGAACCTGCTGCGCAGCCTTTTAAAGAAACACACCATTTTTGAATGGACAGAGAACCATGCGCGCGAGTGGGCAGTTATTTGTGAGCATCTAAGCAAACCACCACTGCTCGCCATCTTTGACGCGTCCAGAGAAACAAAAATCTCTGCAGATGCTTCAAAATGCGGGCTAGGAGCAGCTCTTCTGCAACGTGACGGTGACGCTTGGCGGCCAGTTGCCTATGCATCCCGCGCTATGAGCGCTGCAGAACAAAGATACTCTCAGATCGAGAAAGAAGCGATGGGAATTACCTACGGCTGCGAAAAGTTTCACCAGTTTGTATATGGACGCAAGATTGTTATTGAAACCGACCATCGTCCGTTAATTGCCATAGCTACAAAAGCTATTGGTGATATGCCTCCGCGACTTCAGCGTTTCTTTCTGCGTTTGTTCACCTATGACTTTGATCTTCACTTCGTGCCAGGCAAACAGCTGCTCCTGGCGGACATGCTGTCAAGGGCGTCACCAACTGCCGCAGGGGATACCGATGGATTCAACGAGGACGTGGAAGTCCATGCAACAAGAATTGTGTCCGAGTTGGTAAGCAAAAAGACCATGGATCGCCTGAAAAACGAAACGGCAGCCGATACCGAGTTGCAAGCTGTTATCAACCACTTAGGCGGCAAGGGAAAGCTTGAAGGCACATTGAAACCATTCGCATCAGAGTTGTCACTCGTAGAGGGCATTTTATTTAAGGGATGCAAAGTGGTTATCCCTAAGTCGTTGAGGCCAGAAATACTCGATCGCATTCATGAAGGGCACTTGGGTATGAATAAGTCCAAAGCAAAAGCTCGACGTTTGGTTTTCTGGCCAGGGCTTAACGTGGACATCGAGAAGATGCTACAGCGCTGTGCAGCCTGCCGCAAGTACGCTTACGCGCAGCAAAGTGAGCCTCTAGTTTTAAGGCCCGCACCGCAATACGCGTGGTACAGAGTCGGAGTCGACATCTTCCAGCAAGGTGGAAGTTCATACCTTTGTGTCTTCGATGCTTTGTCCAATTTCCCAGAAGTCGAAAGACTAACTGACTTGACCACCCTATCTGTAATCGAAAAGCTGAGTGCCATTTTTGCTAGATATGGCATCCCGGTAGAAGTTTGCAGCGATAATGGACCTCAGTTTTCATCCTATGAATTTGCACATTTTGCCTCCAGGTACGACTTCCAGCATGTGACGTCTAGCCCCAGATTTCCTCAGTCTAACGGTCTCGCTGAGAAAGGCGTTCAAATTGTAAAACGAATCATGAAGAAGACGGCGGAAACGAAACAGGACTTCTGGCTTGGGCTACTCAGCTACCGTTCGTCACCCCTCGAAGATGGTCGTTCACCGGGTGAGCTCCTCCAAGGCAGACGCCTGCGCACGAGACTTCCAGACTTCAGCCACCACTCAAGCGTTTCCGTGACTAAACACAAACAGCCCGAAGCTCGTGGCAGATGCTTGCCAGCACTCAAGAAAGGCGAAGTCGTGCGGGTCCAAGACAAGGCATGGACCAGGAAGGCGCAAGTGCTAGGACGAGTCGCACCAAGATCTTACGAGGTAGCCACAGAGGACGGCAGACGGTTACGACGTAACCGGCGTCACCTACTGCGGACACGTGAGCAGTATCGTGAACAAGTCGAAAGTGAGTCTTCATCGAGCGATGAAAGTGATGGTCCCACCGAGCCAGAACGGCCTCAGCGTGAGCACAGCGAGGAACGTCAAAGCCCCAGTAACAGATCTCCCATGGAACAGCCGCCGGTTTCGGTTCCTCAGCAAGACGTACTTCCTCAGCTACGCAGATCTGGGCGGCAGACACGACCACCGGATCGACTACGCTACGATAATAACTTTAATCAAATAACTTAAGTTGTTTTCTTTACCCGCAGGAAGATGTATCGAGCAATGCTTGTAAGCCATGCGTGCGCATGCGCCACTGCCAGTGAAACTAACCATAGATAAAGACCACAGGTTGTTATCATACAGCTTGCTATATATATGCACATTCGTCGTCTGAATAAAGCTCTTCTTGTTACTGGCTTCCACTCGTCACACTCGTCACTGATACAAAAACAGACATATTACGACCTATCTGAGAGAAAACTAGACTTGCAGGTAACTAGAAGAGGAATATTTAAAATACTATTTAGTTTATGCAAAAGCTTGGAATGTATAACTGTATCAAAGGCTTTCGAAAAGTCTACAAATATGGTATCGATTTGAAGGCCAAGGTCTAGTGCATGGCAGATGACATGGGCAAACTATGATGTTTGCGTAATGGTGCTGAAGCCACTGCGAAATCCATGCTGAAACCCTGTTAAAATATTGTTGGTTTCAAGAAACTCAATAATATGTTTTTAGATGACATGTACTAAAAACTCGGAAGACACTTTGTCGAGACTAAAGTGTGAAACGGCGGAAGCCTGACACCATTGCCTGTTAAAGTGTCTGTTAAAGTATTTTGTGGCCGCGTGGAACTGTTGCAGCGCCGTTTGTGGATCAGGAGGAGACGTGTATTCCATGGCGGTGTCGGGGTGTAGTTGGCCATCCTCATCATCCACTTCGCTCGGTTGACTTGTACTTGCTCGGCTTGCCGCGGCAAGATGGCGGCCACGGCGCTTCCGAGCTTCATTTGCCTTGGTACCCGGAGATGCAGCGAGTCGCTTTAAACGCATGGCTTCTCTTGTGTTGGCCCGTCGCGTCCATGGACTCTGCGGTGTCGGACGCGCCTCGCCGCCCTGATGCATGCGACGTTATAGACCTACACCATGTTTGTAAACAGTGGTAGGCACCGTCAAAATATTTTGGGCCTTATGGCGACGTGGGACTCTCCGCTAGGGGGCCGTGGAATACTGACGTGCCTCACATGGGCTCCTGGGTCTTGCGCTCATTTCTATGGAATAGGCTGCTCACCCCCTTTTATTTCGCACCGAGAGATTCGGCAAGCTACAAGGAATCATCGAATACCACCTACTTTGAAAGTGAGTGCGTTTTTCGTCAAGATTTTGAGCTTGAACTTCATCGACCACCTCCCATTTTGCTAAGCCTAACGCCACGCGAGTCCACACCGGCCTGCCGGGGAGAACCGCCGACGCACGCGCAACAGCCACACGGTGCGCGGGAGAGGAGGCCGATAGCGCTCGCCGCTGCACGTCAACACTGCAATAGGCGCCGTACGTGCACTGCTCGCCGGGGAAAAGGCTCGGCGGTGCTCACCGGCGTTGCGGCTGATAGCCAATACTTGAGACGAGCCAAAAAACACCCGCGACGGACGCGACGTCAAGCGAACGACAAGAAGAAACGAGCGCAATGCAAACAGACTCATCGGAACTAGCCAACGTCGCGCGATCTTGGACCTATGACAAGAACAGTGGCCGAACTATATACCTCAATGACCAATGGCTGACATGGGAAAGGAAAAGCAACAAGGAAACCACGCGCATCAAAGCCCCCGCAGTCACCCAATCCACACAACAGCCAGCCACGCCGCCACCGCCGCGCAAACCTAGAATGCCCCCCCCCCAACCTTTGGACGACATCAAGATCGTCTATCGCCCACAAGCTGGCCTCGCACTGGCCAAATGGTCACTTGTCGCAGTCACTCACGCAGTGGAAGAGCCAGCGGTATAATGCAAAAAGAATTCCACGACAACGTCCGCGTACAAATGCAAAAAGAAGAAAACCTCATTATTGCAAGTACAGCCAACAAAACCTACGCTCAAAACTTGGCCAAGATCAGCAACATACAGCTTAGAGGCAGCATCTACAACGTGAAAGCCAGCTTGCGTCTACCCGAAGATGTTAGCAAAGGCGTTATCTACGGCATCAATCCTGGGACCTGCAGTGTGGAGCTAATGGATGGAATCCGAGTGCCAGCGCGCTATACAGTCCTCAACGCCCGCATGCTTGGACAGTATACAGCGGCGGTCATCTATTTTGAGGGTCCACACGGTCCCTACAGCATCATTTATCAGAGCGGTGACTACCGATGCAAGCCCTACCGCAAGTGAGTTCAATATTGCCGAACCTGTGGCAACCTCGGACATCGCCAAGACGTGTGCCCAAAGCTAACCCCAAATTTTTGTTACAAATGTGGCAAAACAAACCAACCCTCAAATCAAGACTGCCAACCCACGTGCAAGATTTGCGGAGAAGGACATGAAACAGCCGGGAAAGACTGCAAAAAAAAAGCTCAAGCTTAACCCACCACCTTACCAAGTAAGACAGCAATGGCAAAACAGGATCCATGAACGAGACAGTCGATGGAGCTCCAACCCCGACAACTTCCCTGAACTAAGCGCTGCCAATGGACACGCCTCCAACTCAAGAACCACCCGAGTACAAGAAGTAGCAGATCCATGTCAAGATCACGATCAAGATCGCGGTCGCGGTCGCGTTCCCGAAAACGCGTGAATTACGCCGAAGCGGTCGGCAGCTCTGGCAGCGCCAGCGTCGAATTGGCAGAAGCGGTAACCGTAAGAGCCCTCGAGAGCAAACTGCAAAATCAACAAAGCCTCATCATAAAAAGACTACTCCAAAGATGCAAAGACTACGAACATGGAAGCAAGCAGCCATCTACAACGCTAACCACGGAGGCAGTTCATGCCGCAATCGAAGCTAGAGTTCAGAAGTACCTCCTGTCTTTCGAGGATGTCTTTACAAAGAACATCCTTACTATGATCGAAAACATCACCAAGCCTATCGTCGAGAAGATTGCAACCCTTACCACGCAAGTCGCGTCCCTCGCAAATCAAGTAACCACTCTCACAAGCCAGGTGACCGGCCTAACAGCCCAGGTCAACAACTTCATAGCGCACGCGAAGAATAATTACGTCACCAAGTCCTACCTCGACAGCCTTCTCAACGCCACCGAGCAGGGCAGAAAGAAGGCTCGCACGAACAGTTACAATGCATCCCGCTCGATCTCACCCAACCGTGACTCGCCCTGTGAAACTGAAGAGCCTAATGATGGCGACACCTAAATCCACAACAAAGGGCCCGCAAAAACCCCTGTGAATGTGGCAATGAAACTGTCGGTCCTTCCGCCCCCACTATGCAAACCTACAAGAATTCGTCAAACAGGACCACCCCGATGTCATTGCGCTACAGGAAACCAACACCCGCAACATTCGACTTCAAGGATACACTGCTTTTACACAAACCCAGCGCACAGCCATCCTAGCGAGGAAAACTCTCACAACGCAGGAACATGAAATAGAAGACATCCCCATCGAGCACACCCAAGTGGAGATCCTACCAGACAGAAAAACGCAGCAAAGCCTCTTTATCGTCAGCATATACAGTCCTCCTCGGGACCAACTTCCGGAATTCGACCACTTTATTCGTGAACTCAGGAAACGCACGAAAGGCCATCAAGTTGTCATCATGGGAGATTTCAACGTCCCACACACAACATGGGCGTATCCATATTTCACCAAGAAGGGAGCCCGCGTACACGATACTGCCCAGCAACAGAGGCTGACCCAATGGAACGACCCGCTACAGGCCACGAGAGTCGGAAACAGTGTCTCCAGGGAAACAAACCCGGACCTAACCTTCACATCGAACGTCCTCTGGGCCGAGTGGAGCCGACTCTCGGAGACGCTCGGAAGCGACCACCACATTCTCCAACTTGACATCGCCCACAACCGGAAGCAAACCAAGACTGGAGTTGCCCGACTAACAGACTGGAAGTCCTTCAGAGACAATCTCAGCGGCAACACAACAATCGACGACATTGACCATTGGCTCAAGGGCCTTCTCAATACCGCAGAACACCACACCAAGAACATCCAACTAAGCACCAACAGCCCCGCAGTCGACCCGCATCTCCTTCATCTCTGGGAGGCCAAAAGAAGCCTCCTGAGGAGGTGGAAGAGGCAGAAACTGAATAGAAAGCTTAAGCAACGAAACGCCCTTCTCACCATACAGGCCAAAGATTACGCGGAGCAACTTATTCGGCAAAATTGGCACACCTTTTGTGACAGCCTACAAGGAACACTCAGCACCAAGAAAACCTGGCACCTCCTACGCGCTCTCTTAGCTACCGACCGCACCAAAATGCAACAACGGCAAGATCTGCAAAGACTAACCCACAGCCACGCTGGATCGGAGCACGATCTCCTTCGTGAACTTCAGCAGAAACTTAGCTGCGACCAGCCCACTTCGTCGGTGAGCGGCAAGGCGTACGACGGCGCACCAAACTCAGACCTTGATTAACCATTCACGCAAGAAGAGCTCCACGCAGCCTTAGCCAAACTCACTAGAAACACTAGTCCCGGCAAGGACAGAATCACTAATAAGCTCCTACGCAACCTTCCGCAATCGGCCACAACAGTACTACTCTAGTACTACAACGACTGCTGGGAAAAGGGGGACCTACCAGCAGCCTGGAAGCACTCGGAGGTCACCATGATCCCCAAACCCAACAAACTCCTTCACATCGAAAACCTCCGTCCCATCTCCCTCACGTCCTGCGTGGGCAAACTCCTCGAGCACATGGTGCACGACCGGTTAACCCCATACCTCGAGGACAACGGATACTTGCCGCACACCATGTTCGGATTCCGACAGAATTTGTCCACGCAGGATGTATACTGCTGCTCCTCAAGGAAGACCTGCTCGACTACCTTGATCGCAGACGCAAATCAATACTGGCGATCGACGTAAAGGGCGCATTTGACAACGTAAGCCACGAAGCCATCCTCCGCAACCTTGAATATACAGGCTGTGGAGCCCGGATCTATAATCACATCAGCAGCTTTTTGACACACCGAACAGCAACAGTAGGCGTCTTCAATCTCCGCAGCGATAAATTTCGGCTACCCAACTAAGGAACTCCACAAGGATAAGTTATTCGCGCAATGATCAAGCTGCCAAAACAACTCAATGCCATCCCAAACCTATGTCATGCTCTTTACGCCGACGGCATCACACTCTGGACCAAAGCACCTACTACTGGACAACACGAACGCAGTCTACAAGAAGCCATCGACATCATCGAAAGCTACCTCCGAGACTGCGGTCTCCAATGCGCAGCTGAAAAGTCAGAGCTTCTCGTGCTCAGAGCACGGACGCGAGGACGACCGCCCAACTATATCGAACCCGATCCTAGCGTCTTCCTCAACGGAACCCAAATCCCTACGGAAACGTGGGAGGCGAAGCTTTCCTCTGACGACCTGGACGATCAACGCAGTCTTGTCACCCGGGCTGAGGAGGCAGCCCAAGCCAGAGGGTTCCTGGAATAAGGAATCCTCCCACCTAGGGTGAACCGGGTCCTGACTTGGATTATCGTTTCGGAAAACAAAAGTTTATTTCTCTTTCTTATGGCGACGTCGGGGCGGTTGGCTGATGGGACGGGACTCGGCGCGATCGCGGGATGCGGCAGTTATGTACCCCGCCTAGTCACAGCAGCGTCGTAAGTCTCGACTTGCAAGCGCTGTTCATGTTTCCCTCGAGCGAATACCTCAGGAGCCTGAGTGCCTTCGATCAGAAGCGATACAGCGAGAAGTTATTTGTTTACGGTGTCCAATGCCCTGATCCTTACGGCATACCAGAGAGCGATTGGATCAAAGATGCCGATGCAAAGCGACTGTGCCCACCGGTGAAGATGACAAACGTGGTCATTTATCTGCTCTTTTCACCGAACCTGTTTAGGCCAGAAAGCATTGAAAACTACAAATGTTTGGAAGCCTACAACTACTTTGAGTCAGGTGAGTGTTTCATGTGACTGACTGATGTGGGGGTGACCGAGTGTTTGTACGCGCACGCGTGTGAAGTAAAAACATGCGCTTGCCTGCATGCGGAACAGACCGAGCAGCATTTTGGTGGTGTTCACTTTTTTTACGACAGCGCGATGTGCAAGACGCGTGCGATGTGACTGCAGCCCGATACCAACGCTCGTTATCAAATGAAAAATGCGTCCTTCTCGACTGCACGTACAAATGACAGAGTGGAATTTGTGCTATGCAAGATGTTCGCGCGTTTGTTGTGATGCAAAATGCGTCATTCAGATTTCGGTAACCTCGTCCGCTATCAGAGCAAGCTTCGCGTACTTTGAACCTCTGTGTTAAGGTATGCGGCGCGGTATCGATGTCGTCTGTGGGTGCATTTCAAAGGAGCTAGGCGGCAGCGTCCACGCTAAATCGTCCAAGAAAGTCATGTTTAATGTGATTTTCACCATGTCTCGTTTAGGTGTATCTGCTCATCTTGAGCATGTTGCGATCTCTTTAACCTAAGCTAATACCCCAGTCGCACGAGGGATCTTCAGTCGTGATCGAGTCCTATCGGGACTGAATCTATTAATATCGATTGGTCGTTTTGCGCAATCTACGGAAGTGAGCCATTCGCGAACGAAAGTTTCTTTAGACTGAGGTGTTACCCTTTACTTGAACACGTCTTTTTAAGTTATTAGCAACACCTGAGCTTGAGTACTTCCTCTCGCCCGCAAATGAAACAAGTCGCAAATTTTGTACTTTCTGTCGTAGGTGGAAGTGTTGGTAACACTCGGTAGAGAATGGTTAGTTTGTCTATGGTTGGTTTGGCTGGCTTTTCATCAAAGTGGTGTGCAACTACTACGAATTCATGCTTCAGTTCTTGAAAGCAACCCAGTTGCTTTGCTGATGTTTCTTAATGTTGGTTAAGAAAAAACAAGCATAAGCCCAGGAAAAAGATGCCAGGGTGCACACAGCACTCTGTGCAATGTGCATCATTTGTCACCTGAGCTTGCACTGCTTCAGATGCTTTGCTAAGAAGCCCAAATCTTAAGCCATCAAACCTGGTTGATACATATGTAAGTTGACAAACAGCGTTCGATGATTGATCACTTCAGCCTCCATCTTGTTGTGAATCTTTGTCTTGTTTGGAAGTCTTATAATAAGTTGCATACTGGTTGTCTGCAGGACTTGTCCGAAAATGCCGCATGTGGAAGCCACAAGGTGGCAAGATTTCTTTTACACGTGCGGAAGTGATTCCGTCACAAACTGCGTCAGTGAAAGGCCACGATGTGTGGTTATGTATTGACAAACTGACGGGACAAGTGCTGGCTGGCCACTGCCAATGCAAAGCAGGGTATGTAACCTGATTGCCGTAAGCAGTGCTTGTGTGAAAAACAACTGGTGAGCAATATGCCGCTGCCTTGCAGGCTGGGTGAGGTGTGCAGTCACATCGCTGCTACACTTCTTGCCCTCGAATCAGCAGCTCGCGAACAGATGGACATGTCGTGTACATCGCAGCCATGTGCTTGAAAAGCGGCCACCTCCAAGAAGGTAATGTGCGCTTGTTCTTTCTTTATGTGCGTTTATATTGATATATCTTGGCTTTCTCATGCACCTAAATGTAGTCCTCAAACATTTCTGTAAGCATTTGTTTGTTGCAACTTCAGGGCACCATGGTTCCTTTGGATGAACTAAATTTAAGCCGACCAGGTAAGAAGCCTCGCAAGCTTGCTGCTGAACCAAAGCACACATGCGAATCCTTCAACTCCAGTGACAAGGAGATATTTGAAAGACTGCAGAAAGCAAGTTCCCGTGCCGTAGTCCTGCGAAGCATTCCTAAACTTGATCCAGAGGACACGAACTCTGCCTCAGAGGACGAGGAAATGTATACATTTTTAAGGTCAGGAAATCCCTGTTCCTACGTGTGTTTATATTTATTACGGCCTGAGTACTCTGAATAGTAGCATGGGTTATGTTCAGAAAACAAGCTTTGGCTTGTTTCATTGTGGTTTTTTTAACAGTGCTAAGGTTTCATTTCATTTACGCGTAACAATGTGTTATCCACACATATCACTCGACATTCATTTATCACTGCTATTCTAAACACAGCCAACCTTGGTGAAACCACCAGTCACGACACAGCCCCAGATTGTGCACTGGGCAGAAAGTGTACATAGGTCTGAGTAGTCCACACCAATAATTATATACAAGTAACCACTACATAATGACATGTTCACCTCTTAGTGACTCAGGAAAGGAAGTTATAACCAGCTGCTATATATTAAAAGCTGACAGACGAAGCATATTTTGCGTAAAAATAATTATGCATTGTTTTGAGTATGACTGTACATGATGCACTACATCATTTTTTATCAACTCGCCCAGGAATGCTAAAAATACCGAAACATGAAGAAGAGATATCTGGAAGATATGTTTATTCCCCTCACAGAGATTAAAAGAATCGAGAAGGGTACAAGGGTATCAACGAAAGCTCCCTTGTGGTATGAAGCCAGATATGGAAGGCTGACTGGAACTACAATGCACAGGGCAAGTATTTGTCAGTTTGACAAATGTTCCAACCTGTTTCTGTATGTACATAACTGATGCAAATTAAATGGCTTATCTTAATGCAGATCCGAACATTCAAGGCATCTACAAATGTTCAAGGGTTCCTGGACAGCATTCTTCAGCACCGACCCCCTCTAAATGTTGAATCCATCAAGTGGGGTCGGGATAATGAACGAACGGCTAAAGGGCGTTACTTTGACTACATGAAGTCGCAACACCGCAACTTTGAGCTCCGACATTGGCTTTGTGATAGACCACGACGTATGCTTTTCATTCCATTTTCATACAATTTTTGTAGGGTTATGCGAATGTTCCGAACTGTCGAATAATGAATCAAATATTGTCTATTTAATTCTGTCCGGAATTTGAGTAATCACTTTTTGCAAACCTGAATATTTTTTTGTAATACTTCACATTTTCAGCTACATACTCTCAAATATAGAACTGAAGCAAGAATGTGATAACTTTTGTCCTATTCATAGCAGAAATAATCGGGTAGAGTACGCCACGTTGTTCGCAGAACCAAACTCTTCAGGCTGCACATTAATAATTTACAGTCAAATTTCTGTGAGAAGATGGCATTGAGCAGTGAATATTACTTGGTAATGTTTTTTTTGATGCAATATTTGCACAATCTACAGCGACCATCCCAACAGGGCTTCTTTTTTAACTGTACCATCACCGCAGACGACATCCATTCTCTGTTTACTGCTTTTAACAAAGCATGCTTCATAAAAAGCAGTGTAGCAACAAAAATGTGCGGATGTTGTGAATGCTTAGTAGGATGCGAAAATACTTTTTATGGTGACAAAACATGTTGATAATTCAAAAACGAAATAATGTACTTCTGGGACCAATTGATGTGTATTTGATTTGATCTCACGATTAACTATTTGCACACCTACAAATAATTCATTGTGGTAAGCTAAACATGGGTGTTATAATTTATTCAGGTTCAGCCTTGCATTCACTTCAAACATGCAGGTATAATTCTGTGACATCGCTCACACAATGACCATACAATAAGTTACAAAACCCGAAGATTTAGTAATTAATGTTGAATATTGCCAAAATTTTGGGTAAGTGGGGTTGCTAGTGTCGCTTTGTGAGGAAAGCAAACCCCCATAATTCATCGTCAGATTGATGTGCGAGCAAAGGACATATGTATATTACAAATAAGTGCCGACTCACAACCACGTTTACTTCAGGAACGAATTGTTCAATAACCAACTCACCCAGGTTTCGGTTGTTATGCAAATCCCATGATCCTGACTTTCCAATTGAAACACTACAATGTGTACTCTAAAATTATGTATGCATTCAAGCTGGTTGACATCTTATATATTTTCTAGTAATTAATTAGCATGTAAAAACAGAGAGCATGAAACGAGTGCATTCGCAAGCACAGGAGAGGACAACAGATGCCAAAGAAATGCTTTTGTCGCAACATAGGCATGCACGCTGGCATCAGGTGCCACAGACTGTGTGCACTTATCCGACTAATGCAATCCATTCAGGCGATTCCAGGTTGCCGCTGTGCGAGGAGAAACTAATCCTTCGCTGATGCCATGGTCTCTGGAGTACTATTGCTTGGTAATGTACAAGGCTCTGTACATGTTTTTTTCCTTTTTGGTGTTGATAGTAGTAGTACTCATTAATTGCGATTACCCCTTATTTTTTCCAGGCTCCCTTCCTTGGTGCAACCCCTGATGGGTTGTGGCATTGCAGCTGCCATGATGTGGGCCTCTTAGAAGTAAACTGTCCATGATCCCTCAAGGAGCCTCACGACAAAGTCACGGATGCCTCATGTTTGACTGCTGCAGGGAATCTCTCAGAGTAGCACCCCTATTACACTCAAATTCAGACTCAACTACATGTCTATAGAAAACAGACTTGCCATGTTGTTGTTTGGCTGCCCCACCAGTTTGCAGTAATTAATGTCAGTTACAGCCCCAGATTTTTAAAATCTCTTTTGGTGAAGGCACGTATAATATGGGTTGAGCATGTGCTGCCTGCTCTATTTTGAAGAGTTTGGTGCTACGAATTTTTGGAGAAGGACTATATCATTTCTTCATTTTTTAGAGCTGTTTTTCTCATTTTTAGTACTTTGTACTCATGGCACTCAAGGGGTTTGCGACTATGTGAAAACTTCGAATAAGAAGTGTTCTAGTCAAGCGTTCTAGTCAATTCGGTACTCGAATCGAATGGTGCATATTCGAAATACCGAATATTTTTTAATAATCAGCACCGACAAGATAACGCCTTAGGAACGACACGTTGGAACAGCGAGGGGTAATTTTTCTTCTTTTAACCATTGTATTACGAAGAATTACGAGATACTAGTCATCATTATGTAGGTGGTATACTTAAATTTATTTTGTGTAGCAGTTTCATTGACAATAGGCAATTGTGTGTTTTTTGTAATTTTACCTGTTTCTCTTACTGCGTTAGGCTTCATTGTGTAATGTTTTTACTATGCTGCACTGCAACAGTCAGTTCCTATCTTCATCTTGTCATATCTGAAGGTGGGGACTGCGGCAGCTTCAGAAGTGCAATTTTTGTACATGTTTACATGAATAAGAGATGCAAGTGTTGCGAGTATGCAAAAACTTCGAATAAGAAGTGTTCTAGTCAAGCGTTCCAGTCAATTCGGTACTCGAATCGAATGGTGCATATTCGAAATACTGAATATTTTTAAAATAATCAGCACCGACAACATAACCCCTCAGAAACGACGCAGCGAGGGGTAATTTTTCTTGTTTTAACCATTGTATTACGAAGAATTACGAGATACTAGTCATCATTATGTAGGTGGTATACTTAAATTTATTTTGTGTAGCAGTTTCATTGACAATAGGCAATTGTGTGTTTTTTGTAATTTTACCTGTTTCTCTTACTGCGTTAGGCTTCATTGTGTAATGTTTTTACTATGCTGCACTGCAACAGTCAGTTCCTATCTTCATCTTGTCATATCTGAAGGTGGGGACTGCGGCAGCTTCAGAAGTGCAATTTTTGTACATGTTTACATGAATAACAGATGCAAGTGTTGCGAGTATGCAAACACTTCGAATAAGAAGTGTTCTAGTCAAGCGTTCCAGTCAATTCGGTACTCGAATCGAATGGTGCATATTCGAAATACCGAATATTTTTAACTAATCAGCACCGACAAAATAATCCCTTAGGAACGACGCAGCGAGGGGCAATTTTTCTTGTTTAAACCATTGTATTACGAAGAATTACGAGATACTAGTCATCATTATGTAGGTGGTATACTTAAATTTATTTTGTGTTGCAGTTTCATTGACAATAGGCACTTGTGCGTTTTTTATTTGCAATTTTACCTGTTTCTCTTACTGTGTTAGGCTTCATTGTGTAATGTTTTACTATGCTGCACTGCATCAGTCAGTTCCTATCTTCATCTTGTCATATCTGAAGGTGGGGACAGCGGCAGCTTCAGAAGTGCAATTTTTGTACATGTTTACATGAATAACAGATGCAAGTGTTGCGAGTATGCAAAAACTTGGAATAATAAGTGTTCTAGTCAAGTGTTCTAGTCAATTCGGTACTCGAATCGAATCGGTATTCGAAGTACCGAATATGTTTTAAATAATCAGCACCGACAAGATAACCCCTTAGGAACGACGCAGCGAGGGGTAATTTTTCTTGTTTTAACCATTTTATTACGAAGAATTACGAGATATTAGTCATCATTAAGTAGGTGGTATACTTAAATTTATTGTGTGTTGCAGTTTTATTGACAATAGGCACTTGTGTGTTTTTTATTTGCAATTTTACCTGTTTCTCTTGCTGTGTTAGGTAGGCTTCATTGTATAATGTTTTTACTATTCTGCACTGCATCAGTCAGTTCCTATCTTCATCTTGTCATATCTGAAGGTGGGGAAGGCGGCAGCTTCAGAAGTGCAATTTTTGTACATGTTTACATGAATAACAGATGCAAGTGTTGCGACTATGCAAAAACTTCGAATAAGAAGTGTTCTAGTCAAGCAGTTCTAGTCAATTCGGTACTCGAATCGAATGGTGCATATTCGAAATACCGAATATTTTTAAATAATCAGCACCGACAAGATAACCCCTTAGGAACGACGCAGCGAGGGGTAATTTTTCTTGTTTTAACCATTGTATTACGAAGAATTACGAGATACTAGTCATCATTATGTAGGTGGTATACTTAAATTTATTTTGTGTTGCAGTTTCATTGACAATAGGCAATTATGTTTTTTGTATTTGCAATTTTACCTGTTTCCCTTACTGTGTTAGGCTTCATTGTATAATGTTTTTACTATGCTGCACTGCATCAGTCAGTTCCTATCTTCATCTTGTCATATCTGAAGGTGGGGACTGCGGCAGCTTCAGAAGTGCAATTTTTGTACATGTTTACATGAATAACAGATGCAAGTGTTGCGAGTATGCAAAAACTTGGAATAATAAGTGTTCTAGTCAAGTGTTCTAGTCAATTCGGCACTCGAATCGAATCGGTATTCGAAGTACCGAATATTTTTTAAATAATCAGCACCGACAAGATAACCCCTTAGGAACGACGCAGCGAGGGGTAATTTTTCTTGTTTTAACCATTTTATTACGAAGAATTACGAGATACTAGTCATCATTAAGTAGGTGGTATACTTAAATTTATTTTGTGTAGCAGTTTCATTGACAATAGGCAATTGTGTGTTTTTTTGTAATTTTACCTGTTTCTCTTACTGCGTTAGGCTTCATTGTGTAATGTTTTTACTATGCTGCACTGCAACAGTCAGTTCCTATCTTCATCTTGTCATATCTGAAGGTGGGGACTGCGGCAGCTTCAGAAGTGCAATTTTTGTACATGTTTACATGAATAACAGATGCAAGTTTTGCGACTGTGCAAAAACTTCGAATAAGAAGTGTTCTAGTCAAGCGTTCTAGTCAATTCGTTATTTGAATCGAATGGTGCATATTCGTAATACCGAATATTTTTTAAATAATCAGCACCGACATGAAAACCCCTTAGGAACGACGCAGCGAGGGGTAATTTTTCTTGTTTGAACCATTGTATTACGAAGAATTACGAGATACTAGTCATCATTAAGTAGGTTGTATACTTAAATTTATTTTTTGCTGCAGTTTCAATGACAATAGGCACATGTGCGTTTTTTATTTGCAATTTTACCTGTTTCTCTTACTGTGTTAGGCTTCATTGTGTAATGTTTTTACTATGCTGCACTGCATCAGTCAGTTCCTATCTTCATCTTGTCATATCTGAAGGTGGGGACTGCGGCAGCTTCAGAAGTGCAATTTTTGTACATGTTTACATGAATAACAGATGCAAGTGTTGCGAGTATGCAAAAACTTGGAATAATAAGCGTTCTAGTCAAGTGTTCTAGTCAATTCGGTAATCGAATCGAATCGGTATTCGAAGTACCGAATATTTTTTAAATAATCAGCACCGACAAGATAACCCCTTAGGAACGACGCAGCGAGGGGTAATTTTTCTTGTTTTAACCATTGTATTACGAAGAATTACGAGATACTAGTCATCATTATGTAGGTGGTATACTTAAATTTATTTTGTGTTGCAGTTTCATTGACAATAGGCTATTATGTTTTTTGTATTTGCAATTTTACCTGTTTCCCTTACTGTGTTAGGCTTCATTGTATAATGTTTTTACTATGCTGCACTGCATCAGTCAGTTCCTATCTTCATCTAGTCATATCTGAAGGTGGGGACTGAGGCAGCTTCAGAAGTGCAATTTTTTTCATGTTTACATGAATCACAGATGCAAGTGGTGCGACTATGCAAAAACTTCGAATAAGAAGTGTTCTAGTCAAGTGTTCTAGTCAATTCGGTACTCGAATCGAATGGTGCATATTCGAAGTACCGAATATTTTTTAAATAATCAGCACCGACAAGATAACCCCTTAGGAACGACGCAGCGAGGGGTAATTTTTCTTGTTTTAACCATTTTATTACGAAGAATTACGAGATACTAGTCATCATTAAGTAGGTGGTATACTTAAATTTATTGTGTGTTGCAGTTTCATTGACAATAGTCACTTGTGTGTTTTTTATTTGCAATTTTACCTGTTTCTCTTGCTGTGTTAGGTAGGCTTCATTGTATAATGTTTTTACTATTCTGCACTGCATCAGTCAGTTCCTATCTTCATCTTGTCATATCTGAAGGTGGGGAAGGCGGCAGCTTCAGAAGTGCAATTTTTGTACATGTTTACATGAATAACAGATGCAAGTGTTGCGACTATGCAAAAACTTCGAATAAGAAGTGTTCTAGTCAAACAATCTAGTCAATTCGGTACTCGAATCGAATGGTGCACATTCGAAGTACCGAATATTTTTTAAATAATCAGCACCGACAAGATAACCCCTTAGGAACGACGCAGCGAGGGGTAATTTTTCTTGTTTTAACCATTTTATTACGAAGAATTACGAGATACTAGTCATCATTATGTAGGTGGTATACTTAAATTTATTTTGTGTTGCAGTTTCATTGACAATAGGCAATTATGTTTTTTGTATTTGCAATTTCACCTGTTTCTCTTACTGTGTTAGGCTTCATTGTATAATGTTTTTACTATGCTGCACTGCTTCAGTCAGTTCCTACCTTCGTCTTGTAATATCTGAAGGTGGGAACTACGGCTGCTTCAGAAGTGCAATTTTTGTACATGTTTACATGAATAACAGATGCAATGTTGCGACTATGCAAAAACTTTCAAAAGAAGTGTTCTAGTCAAGCGTTCCAGTCAATTCGGTACTCGAATCGAATGGTGCATATTCGAAATACCGAATATTTTTTAACTAATCAGCACGGACAAAATAATCCCTTAGGAACGACGCAGCGAGGGGCAATTTTTCTTGTTTAAACCATTGTATTACGAAGAATTACGAGATACTAGTCATCATTAAGTAGGTGGTATACTTAAATTTATTGTGTGTTGCAGTTTCATTGACAATAGGCACTTGTGTGTTTTTTATTTGCAATTTCACCTGTTTCTCTTACTGTGTTGGGCTTCATTGTATAATGTTTTTACTATGCTGCACTGCATCAGTCAGTTCCTATCTTCATCTTGTCATATCTGAAGGTGAGGACTGCGGCAGCTTCAGAAGTGCAATTTTTTTCATGTTTACATGAATCACAGATGCAAGTGGTGCGACTATGCAAAAACTTCGAATAAGAAGTGTTCTAGTCAAGCGTTCTTGTCAATTCAGTACTCGAATCGAATGGAGCATACACGAAATACCGAATATTTTTTAAATAATCAGCACCGACAAGATAACCCCTTAGGAACGACGCAGCGAGGGGTAATTTTTCTTGTTTTAACCATTTTATTACGAAGAATTACGAGATACTAGTCATCATTAAGTAGGTGGTATACTTAAATTTATTTTGTGTAGCAGTTTCATTGACAATAGGCAATTGTGTGTTTTTTATTTGTAATTTTACCTGTTTCTCTTACTGCGTTAGGCTTCATTGTGTAATGTTTTTACAATGCTGCACTGCATCAGTCAGTTCCTATCTTCATCTTGTCATATCTGAAGGTGGGGACTGCGGCAGCTTCAGAAGTGCAATTTTTGTACATGTTTACATGAATAACAGATGCAAGTGTTGCGAGTATGCAAAAACTTCGAATAAGAAGTGTTCTAGTCAAGCGTTCTAGTCAATTCGGTACTCGAATCGAATGGCAGTATTCGAAGTACCGAATATTTTTAAATAATCAGCACCGACAAGATAACCCCTAGGAACGACGCAGCGAGGGGTAATTTTTCTTGTTTTAACCATTGTATTACGAAGAATTACGAGATACTAGTCATCATTATGTAGGTGGTATACTTAAATTTATTTTGTGTTGCAGTTTCATTGACAATAGGCAATTATGTTTTTTGTATTTGCAATTTTACCTGTTTCCCTTACTGTGTTAGGCTTCATTGTGTAATGTTTTTACTATGCTGCACTGCATCAGTCCGTTCCTATCTTCATCTAGTCATATCTGAAGGTGGGGACTGAGGCAGCTTCAGAAGTGCAATTTTTTTCATGTTTACATGAATCACAGATGCAAGTGGTGCGACTATGCAAAAACTTCGAATAAGAAGTGTTCTAGTCAAGCGTTCTTGTCAATTCAGTACTCGAATCGAATGGAGCATACACGAAATACCGAATATTTTTTAAATAATCAGCACCGACAAGATAACCCCTTAGGAACGACGCAGCGAGGGGTAATTTTTCTTGTTTTAACCATTGTATTACGAAGAATTACGAGATACTAGTCATCATTAAGTAGGTGGTATACTTAAATTTATTGTGTGTTGCAGTTTCATTGACAATATTCACTTGTGTGTTTTTTATTTGCAATTTTACCTGTTTCTCTTACTGTGTTAGGCTTCATTGTATAATGTTTTTACTATGCTGCACTGCATCAGTCAGTTCCTATCTTCATCTTGTCATATCTGAAGGTGGGGAAGGCGGCAGCTTCAGAAGTGCAATTTTTTTCATGTTTACATGAATCACAGATGCAAGTGGTGCGACTATGCAAAAACTTCGAATAAGAAGTGTTCTAGTCAAGCGTTCTTGTCAATTCAGTACTCGAATCGAATGGAGCATACACGAAATACCGAATATTTTTTAAATAATCAGCACCGACAAGATAACCCCTTAGGAACGACGCAGCGAGGGGTAATTTTTCTTGTTTTAACCATTGTATTACGAAGAATTACGAGATACTAGTCATCATTAAGTAGGTGGTATACTTAAATTTATTTTGTGTAGCAGTTTCATTGACAATAGGCAATTGTGTGTTTTTTATTTGTAATTTTACCTGTTTCTCTTACTGCGTTAGGCTTCATTGTGTAATGTTTTTACAATGCTGCACTGCATCAGTCAGTTCCTATCTTCATCTTGTCATATCTGAAGGTGGGGACTGCGGCAGCTTCAGAAGTGCAATTTTTGTTCATGTTTACATGAATCACAGATGCAAGTGTTGCGACTATGCAAAAACTTCGAATAAGAAGTGTTCTAGTCAAGCGTTCTAGTCAATTCGGTACTCGAATCGAACGGTGCATATTCGAAATACCGAACATTTTTAAATAATCAGCACCGACAAGATAACCCCTTAGGAACGACGCAGCGAGGGGCTAATTTTTCTTGTTTTAACCATTGTATTACGAAGAATTACGAGATACTAGTCATCATTATGTAGGTGGTATACTTAAATTTATTTTGTGTAGCAGTTTCATTGACAATAGGCAATTGTGTTTTTTTTTGTAATTTTACCTGTTTCTCTTACTGCGTTAGGCTTCATTGTGTAATGTTTTTACTATGCTGCACTGCATCAGTCAGTTCCTATCTTCATCTTGTCATATCTGAAGGTGGGGACTGCGGCAGCTTCAGAAGTGCAATTTTTGTACATGTTTACATGAATAACAGATGCAAGTGTTGCGACTATGCAAAAACTTCGAATAAGAAGTGTTCTAGTCAAGCGTTCTAGTCAATTCGGTACTCGAATCGAATGGTGCATATTCGAAATACCGAATATTTTTAAATAATCAGCACCGACAAGATAACCCCTTAGGAACGACGCAGCGAGGGGTAATTTTTCTTGTTTTAACCATTGTATTACGAAGAATTACGAGATACTAGTCATCATTATGTAGGTGGTATACTTAAATTTATTTTGTGTTGCAGTTTCATTGACAATAGGCAATTGTGTGTTTTTTATTTGCAATTTTACCTGTTTCTCTTACTGTGTTAGGCTTCATTGTGTAATGTTTTTACTATGCTGCACTGCATCAGTCAGTTCCTATCTTCATCTTGTCATATCTGAAGGTGGGGACTGCGGCAGCTTCAGAAGTGCAATTTTTGTACATGTTTACATGAATAACAGATGCAAGTGTTGCGACTATGCAAAAACTTCGAATAAGAAGTGTTCTAGTCAAGCGTTCTAGTCAATTCGGTACTCGAATCGAATGGTGCATATTCGAAATACCGAATATTTTTAAATAATCAGCACCGACAAGATAACCCCTTAGGAACGACGCAGCGAGGGGTAATTTTTCTTGTTTTAACCATTGTATTACGAAGAATTACGAGATACTAGTCATCATTAAGTAGGTGGTATACTTAAATTTATTGTGTGTTGCAGTTTCATTGACAATAGGCAATTGTGTGTTTTTTATTTGCAATTTTACCTGTTTCTCTTACTGTGTTAGGCTTCATTGTGTAATGTTTTTACTATGCTGCACTGCATCAGTCAGTTCCTATCTTCATCTTGTCATATCTGAAGGTGGGGACTGCGGCAGCTTCAGAAGTGCAATTTTTGTACATGTTTACATGAATCACAGATGCAAGTGTTGCGACTATGCAAAAACTTCGAATAAGAAGTGTTCTAGTCAAGCGTTCTAGTCAATTCGGTACTCGAATCGAACGGTGCATATTCGAAATACCGAACATTTTTTAAATAATCAGCACCGACAAGATAACCCCTTAGGAACGACGCAGCGAGGGGTAATTTTTCTTGTTTTAACCATTGTATTACGAAGAATTACGAGATACTAGTCATCATTAAGTAGGTGGTATACTTAAACTTATTGTGTGTTGCAGTTTCATTGACAATAGGCAATTGTGTGTTTTTTATTTGCAATTTTACCTGTTTCTCTTACTGCGTTAGGCTTCATTGTGTAATGTTTTTACTATGCTGCACTGCATCAGTCAGTTCCTATCTTCATCTTGTCATATCTGAAGGTGGGGACTGCGGCAGCTTCAGAAGTGCAATTTTTGTACATGTTTACATGAATAACAGATGCAAGTGTTGCGACTATGCAAAAACTTCGAATAAGAAGTGTTCTAGTCAAGCGTTCTAGTCAATTCGGTACTCGAATCGAACGGTGCATATTCGAAATACCGAACATTTTTTAAATAATCAGCACCGACAAGATAACCCCTTAGGAACGACGCAGCGAGGGGTAATTTTTCTTGTTTTAACCATTGTATTACGAAGAATTACGAGATACTAGTCATCATTATGTAGGTGGTATACTTAAATTTATTTTGTGTTGCAGTTTCATTGACAATAGGCAATTGTGTGTTTTTATTTGCAATTTTACCTGTTTCTCTTACTGTGTTAGGCTTCATTGTGTAATGTTTTTACTATGCTGCACTGCATCAGTCAGTTCCTATCTTCATCTTGTCATATCTGAAGGTGGGGACTGCGGCAGCTTCAGAAGTGCAATTTTTGTACATGTTTACATGAATAACAGATGCAAGTGTTGCGACTATGCAAAAACTTCGAATAAGAAGTGTTCTAGTCAAGCGTTCTAGTCAATTCGGTACTCGAATCGAATGGTGCATATTCGAAATACCGAATATTTTTTAAATAATCAGCACCGACAAGATAACCCCTTAGGAACGACGCAGCGAGGGGTAATTTTTCTTGTTTTAACCATTGTATTACGAAGAATTACGAGATACTAGTCATCATTATGTAGGTGGTATACTTAAATTTATTTGTGTTGCAGTTTCATTGACAATAGGCAATTGTGTGTTTTTATTTGCAATTTTACCTGTTTCTCTTACTGTGTTAGGCTTCATTGTGTAATGTTTTTACTATGCTGCACTGCATCAGTCAGTTCCTATCTTCATCTTGTCATATCTGAAGGTGGGGACTGCGGCAGCTTCAGAAGTGCAATTTTTGTACATGTTTACATGAATAACAGATGCAAGTGTTGCGACTATGC
Source organism: Dermacentor silvarum (assembly GCF_013339745.2). Taxonomy (NCBI): domain Eukaryota; kingdom Metazoa; phylum Arthropoda; class Arachnida; order Ixodida; family Ixodidae; genus Dermacentor; species Dermacentor silvarum. The sequence continues at coordinate 411,773,507 of NC_051154.1, forward strand.
AAAAACTTCGAATAAGAAGTGTTCTAGTCAAGCGTTCTAGTCAATTCGGTACTCGAATCAAAAGGTGCATATTCGAAATACCGAATAGTTTCGAAATAATCAGCACCGACATGATAACCCCTTAGGAGCGACGCAGCGAGGGGTAATTTTTCTTGTTTAAACCATTGTATTACGAAGAATTACGAGATACTAGTCATCATTATGTAGGTGGTATACTTAAATTTATTTTGTGTTGCAGTTTCATTGACAATAGGCAATTGTGTGTTTTTTATTTGCAATTTTACCTGTTTCTCTTACTGTGTTAGGCTTCATTGTGTAATGTTTTTACTATGCTGCACTGCATCAGTCAGTTCCTATCTTCATCTTGTCATATCTGAAGGTGGGGACTGCGGCAGCTTCAGAAGTGCAATTTTTGTACATGTTTACATGAATCACAGATGCAAGTGTTGCGACTATGCAAAAACTTCGAATAAGAAGTGTTCTAGTCAAGCGTTCTAGTCAATTCGGTACTCGAATCGAACGGTGCATATTCGAAATACCGAACATTTTTTAAATAATCAGCACCGACAAGATAACCCCTTAGGAACGACGCAGCGAGGGGTAATTTTTCTTGTTTTAACCATTGTATTACGAAGAATTACGAGATACTAGTCATCATTAAGTAGGTGGTATACTTAAATTTATTTTGTGTTAGCAGTTTCATTGACAATAGGCACTTGTGTGTTTTTTATTTGCAATTTTACCTGTTTCTCTTACTGTGTTAGGCTTCATTGTGTAATGTTTTTACTATGCTGCACTGCATCAGTCAGTTCCTATCTTCATCTTGTCATATCTGAAGGTGGGGACTGCGGCAGCTTCAGAAGTGCAATTTTTGTACATGTTTACATGAATAACAGATGCAAGTGTTGCGACTATGCAAAAACTTCGAATAAGAAGTGTTCTAGTCAAGCGTTCTAGTCAATTCGGTACTCGAATCGAATGGTGCATATTCGAAATACCGAATATTTTTAAATAATCAGCACCGACAAGATAACCCCTTAGGAACGACGCAGCGAGGGGTAATTTTTCTTGTTTTAACCATTGTATTACGAAGAATTACGAGATACTAGTCATCATTATGTAGGTGGTATACTTAAATTTATTTTGTGTTGCAGTTTCATTGACAATAGGCAATTATGTTTTTTTATTTGCAATTTTACCTGTTTCCCTTACTGTGTTAGGCTTCATTGTGTAATGTTTTTACTATGCTGCACTGCATCAGTCAGTTCCTATCTTCATCTTGTCATATCTGAAGGTGGGGACTGCGGCAGCTTCAGAAGTGCAATTTTTGTTCATGTTTACATGAATCACAGATGCAAGTGTTGCGACTATGCAAAAACTTCGAATAAGAAGTGTTCTAGTCAAGCGTTCTAGTCAATTCGGTACTCGAATCGAATGGTGCATATTCGAAATACCGAATATTTTTAAATAATCAGCACCGACAAGATAACCCCTTAGGAACGACGCAGCGAGGGGTAATTTTTCTTGTTTTAACCATTGTATTACGAAGAATTACGAGATACTAGTCATCATTATGTAGGTGGTATACTTAAATTTATTTTGTGTTAGCAGTTTCATTGACAATAGGCAATTATGTTTTTTTATTTGCAATTTTACCTGTTTCTCTTACTGTGTTAGGCTTCATTGTGTAATGTTTTTACTATGCTGCACTGCATCAGTCAGTTCCTATCTTCATCTTGTCATATCTGAAGGTGGGGACTGCGGCAGCTTCAGAAGTGCAATTTTTGTACATGTTTACATGAATAACAGATGCAAGTGTTGCGACTATGCAAAAACTTCGAATAAGAAGTGTTCTAGTCAAGCGTTCTAGTCAATTCGGTACTCGAATCGAATGGTGCATATTCGAAATACCGAATATTTTTAAATAATCAGCACCGACAAGATAACCCCTTAGGAACGACGCAGCGAGGGGTAATTTTTCTTGTTTTAACCATTGTATTACGAATAATTACGAGATACTAGTCATCATTATGTAGGTGGTATACTTAAATTTATTTTGTGTTAGCAGTTTCATTGACAATATGCACTTGTGTGTTTTTTATTTGCAATTTTACCTGTTTCTCTTACTGTGTTAGGCTTCATTGTGTAATGTTTTTACTATGCTGCACTGCATCAGTCAGTTCCTATCTTCATCTTGTCATATCTGAAGGTGGGGACTGCGGCAGCTTCAGAAGTGCAATTTTTGTACATGTTTACATGAATAACAGATGCAAGTGTTGCGACTATGCAAAAACTTCGAATAAGAAGTGTTCTAGTCAAGCGTTCTAGTCAATTCGGTACTCGAATCGAATGGTGCATATTCGAAATACCGAATATTTTTTAAATAATCAGCACCGACAAGATAACCCCTTAGGAACGACGCAGCGAGGGGTAATTTTTCTTGTTTTAACCATTGTATTACGAAGAATTACGAGATACTAGTCATCATTATGTAGGTGGTATACTTAAATTTATTTTGTGTTAGAGTTTCATTGACAATAGGCAATTATGTTTTTTTATTTGCAATTTTACCTGTTTCTCTTACTGTGTTAGGCTTCATTGTGTAATGTTTTTACTATGCTGCACTGCATCAGTCAGTTCCTATCTTCATCTTGTCATATCTGAAGGTGGGGACTGCGGCAGCTTCAGAAGTGCAATTTTTGTACATGTTTACATGAATAACAGATGCAAGTGTTGCGACTATGCAAAAACTTCGAATAAGAAGTGTTCTAGTCAAGCGTTCTAGTCAATTCGGTACTCGAATCGAATGGTGCATATTCGAAATACCGAATATTTTTAAATAATCAGCACCGACAAGATAACCCCTTAGGAACGACGCAGCGAGGGGTAATTTTTCTTGTTTTAACCATTTTATTACGAAGAATTACGAGATACTAGTCATCATTAGTAGGTGGTATACTTAAATTTATTGTGTGTTGCAGTTTCATTGACAATAGGCACTTGTGTGTTTTTTATTTGCAATTTTACCTGTTTCTCTTACTGTGTTAGGCTTCATTGTGTAATGTTTTTACTATGCTGCACTGCATCAGTCAGTTCCTATCTTCATCTTGTCATATCTGAAGGTGGGGACTGCGGCAGCTTCAGAAGTGCAATTTTTGTACATGTTTACATGAATCACAGATGCAAGTGTTGCGACTATGCAAAAACTTCGAATAAGAAGTGTTCTAGTCAAGCGTTCTAGTCAATTCGGTACTCGAATCGAACGGTGCATATTCGAAATACCGAACATTTTTTAAATAATCAGCACTGACAAGATAACCCCTTAGGAACGACGCAGCGAGGGGTAATTTTTCTTGTTTTAACCATTGTATTACGAAGAATTACGAGATACTAGTCATCATTATGTAGGTGGTATACTTAAATTTATTTTGTGTAGCAGTTTCATTGACAATAGGCAATTGTGTGTTTTTTGTAATTTTACCTGTTTCTCTTACTGCGTTAGGCTTCATTGTGTAATGTTTTTACTATGCTGCACTGCCTACCGTCA